>NC_134696.1:25426497-25593997 GCF_050947455.1 Rhinoderma darwinii
GACACTTGAACAGTATACGTCTATCTGTCTATCTATCTATCTGTCTATCTATCTGTCTATCTATCTGTCTATCTATCTATCTATCTATCTATCTATCTATCTATCTATCTATCTATCTATCTATCTATCTATCTATCTATCTATCTATCTATCTATCTATCTATCTATCTATCTATCTATCTATCTATGTATCTATCTATCTATCTATCTATGCGCATTACAAGTGATGAAGCACTAAAAATTCTGTACAATATACTGTTTTATTTTTCCATCATTATTAACGATATTTATCTCACTATTGCTATTAATATAAATTCTTAATAAATTACAATATTTATTATCACTATGTATTTATTTCTTTTTTTTAAAATGTATGACAATTTTTACTGCTTTGTATACACAAACAAAATACAGCCCCTCTCTCTTTTTTTAATTATGTCTAGCGGGTCCTCCCCCCAAACTTCGACCCTGCCCCATATTAGGTGGGCATTTTTAAATTGCATATAAAACGGAGCTATTTGCACTATCTATATGGTGTATTAACCTTATGAAGGGGTTGGTAGAAACCCCGAAAAGCATAGTGTCAGCACCAAAATATAGTATTATATAAAAACCCGAAACCTCAATTACTTCCGAAAGCAGCGCAGGCGACAATCTCTACTCTTTCTTTTCAACCTCACATACTTCAAACTGGCTCACTATCAGGTATCTGGGCTGGGAAGCCTGGCAGCAGCTTTACCACCATACGGTTCAATTTGAACAAGGCCAGAACAGGAGTTGTGCCCATCAGCACAACACAAGTAGATGAGTGCAATCTATCACCTACTATCTGAACTAAATCTCTATATCCGTGGTTGCCCTCTGAAGCGCCATCTCTCTCTTTTATTTCCAAAAACTTGGTAAGACACTTGAACAGTGGCACTCTAATACTCTTGCCTGGAAGTTGCCCATGTAGCCCTATCTTCTGAATTACCAAATCTCATATGAAGACCGCTAATGTACTCATCAAAATAAAACTGTAATACAATGACCAGATATGTAAATTAAAGGTTTACTCAGTATAAGAAAAAATATTATTTCATTAAAAAAAAAATCTAGATACAGTGCCACTCTTGTTCATTGACTGTTTCCGGTATTGTAGCTCAGTCCCATTCAAATGAATGGGACTGGCGCCTGAGCTGCAATACCAGACAGACCATGGACAAGCATGGCGCTGTTCTTGAAAACCTGGACAACCCCTTTACGCCCAATTTTTTTTTATCCCTGATAGCACTGTTCAGGACACAAGATGTGCTTGCAGCCGTATTCGTTAGGGCCGCGATGACAGACCGTTTCAGTGTGTTCTCTTTCTTGTAGTAGATTTGCAGAATATTTTGGCAATGGATGACTAAATTACTTACAACTACACATTTGGGCAGTTAAAAACTATTTGCTTGTTTCATTACAGAGTGTGGACAATGTGTGAGATAATGAAGAAAAACTGAAAAAATTTTAACGGCAAGTTTCTGACTATAAGAATCTGCAGGCTTGTTGCCTGTAGAGCTTACAATCCAAATGTTCTGGGCCGGAAAAAAGCTTCCTTGTCTTGTAAATGTTATCTTGGCAGCCTGACAACCCATCTGTCTCCTGCTCAGTGATCAATCGTCTTCTTACTGACATATCTTACAGGAAGTTTGGGCAGTGATCGGCCCTCTTGCTTACAACTCGGCAACTTTTTTCTCTATCTTGCTGATACTATAGGGATGTGCATTCCTTGCTGTGAATCTATCTTGTCAGAAATCCTGATTACTGCTGTATCCAAGTACTACTTGGAAAAGACAGAGGTCTTCAGAGTCAGCCAAAATAAGCAGAAAATAGTTGTGTGTGCCAACTCCCAGCTGCCATACCGTCTTCTCCCAGCTTCTGCTGTTTTGTAATCACTCACACACATCTAACTTTCCAACCAAACCTTCTGAATTGTAATTTCAGCCTTCTAGTTCTATTGTAGAGGAAAACAAGTCAGGTAGTATATGTAGTAAGGGTATTTTGGCCACTAGACAAGGGGCCTTGAGCCCAGAGAAGAATAGTCTAATGCCCAAGAGGACCACATTTTCCTGTCCAATGGTGCTACGACGACAAATATCTTACCCTTCCCTGGTGTCGTTTGATGTCTATTCATGCCATACAGTCCAAGTGGAAAGACAACCAGTCATAGAAAGACCATACGAGCAGTTCTTGGTGAGGGCTTCCTCCAGTTATCTTGGACAGATTGGGTGATTTTGTTGCACGTCACGGCAGTAATTTACAGTAGGATGCTTGTGTTAGGCCTGACATTTTGGAAATTATGGCCATTTCTGAGTATTTACACATCCATAGATAACATAGACTGCTTAAGAGTCTGGTGGGATTGGACAACATCCATGGTTTACGCTAGTTTCCGTCGATCTACCAAGTCAGGAGTTTATAAAACATCCCAAGGGTAAGGATCAATCTTAGGGGACACCGGAGTATAACATTGCTATCTGTAGATAAGGTCATTTAGTTGAAGAATGTTTTTGAATGTCATGGGAATAGGAAAATCTGGTCTTCTGGTACTTTGTGAAATGATAACAATGGGCTCCTGACTTTACCAATGGAAGAACACAGAATATACCTGGACTTGGCAACCAAAGATTACAGAGACTTCTCCAAATTATTCTTACAGCACACGGTAGCATGAACACAAAACTATTGTAAATCATATCCATGAAACAATTGTCATGTTCCTTCTGATTCTTGAATAAGCAAGAAATTAACTACAGAGATGTCAGTTAGTTACAACATGGTCCCACAAATAGATAATAAATGACCCAGGAGTCCTAAAACGAAATATATTACAGCAAACATCCATACTGGATCCGAGAAGTGCCAGATTATCACACCCTATGCCTTGATATACACAGAGAAAGAAGAGTTAAGGTGGCCAAAGACCTTTAATAGCTCTCGACCAAACGATCATTCGGCCAACAGCTATTCCCCCCGAGCCCCCCATATACATGCACACTCGGTTTTGCAGAGAAAGCTTGTGTTCTCAAGAGGAAGACAGGAATAATTATCCCCCTTGATAGCAAAGGATCGGGTATGCAGAAATTCAACATGCCTATCCTTCTTTTCCCCGACTTCTGCCGAATGAACCTCGGCAGAATGTCTAATACACAATAATTAGTTGTCCGGTCCTGCCGGCGGGTTCAGATGACGTAAATCTAATGTGTATGGTAACCTTTACTTTGAGAGTATAGAGTATAGATCATCCTGCAATACATGCGGCCCAATGAAAATTGGCCACAATAAGGTAATTGTAAAATACTCTTCCTAGAGGAGTCTCCTAGTTGGTCTTCAGCATCCATTCCTATGAATTTCTGGATTATCAGACACTTCTGTGCTGAAAAACAAGTGTTGGGCTATCAGCATTACCGTGTGTTTATATATAAATTTCCCATTTGAGCAGAAGCAATCCATTAGGAGAACAGTAGTGGAACTGCTGGAGATACACAGGCTGCCATAAAACAGCCTTTTTCTGCTGTGAAGTATTAGGGGTTGGATTCCTTGATGGTTGGCTCTATTACTGAATTGCTCTTGCTTGTAAAGGAAACAGTTCTTATATTCGATGTATATTAGTGACTTTCTATATATGCACATAGCAACATGAAAATGCATATTTCAGTACAAGGGTATGACTTTAAACTTGTAACTAAACTTTTGAAAAACTTCTGACATGTCATAGTGACATGTTAGAAGTTTTGATCGGTGGGGCACCGAGAACTGGGACCTCCACCAATCGCTAAACTGAAGCGGAAGAAGCGCTCGGGTGAGGGCTGTGCTGCTTAGTTTCTGATTTTCTTTTCTTGGAAAGCCGAGCAATTGGTGTACGGATTCATAGACTTTCAGAAGTTTTTTCAACGCTTAGTTAACCTTAAAGGTCCTGGGCCCCAATGTAAAATCTGTGAAAAGGCCTCCCATCTACCATGTTCAATTTATAATACTGGGGTCTTGTTGTGTGGCTTTTGAGCCCGCTAAGGGGCTAGGACCCAAGTTCCACTGCTACCTCTTGACCCCTATAGATACCCACCAGAATCAGTAACCCCCATCTCTATATATGTATGTATGCATCTTCTGATCTCTCCATAATAAGAAATACAACCTAGTGTCAGTTTAATAAGCAAGTAGAGGCAATTCTGCTCTGTCTCTCCATTGCACTGCCCTAGGATTATAATAGGAGGATTGCCTGGAGCTTTCCTGCCCACCGTGTCAATGGAAGATTTTATACAGATTTATAATTCATTTTTCTTGCTGGAAAGGCTGAGCTATAAATTATGTGTTAAGCTGCTGAAATTCCTTCGCTTGCCTTTTAGACCAACCTCCAGGAGGCCTACAACCTACAGCAATGTACTTATTAAAGACTCCATATCAGCTCCACATTTCGGCCCTGCCCTCAAAAGATTTAAAGGCCTCAAATATTTGAAACTTCCTCTCCGCGGTGATCCAAAAATCCTATTTATCTTGTGTATATCTTTGAGATTCCCCTGCTCTAACACTTTGGCTCAACCTGTTTCCTGCCACTGACACCAGGGAATGGGTTCACCATCTGCTGGAGAGACCCAAATAAGGATCCTCCAACCACTTTATATTATTGATCAAGTTACCTCCTCCAAGACTCCGCAGCGATGGCTCAGGAAATTCTCTGCCAGCTAAAACAAGATTATTGATAAAGTTACCAGTTACTAAATGCAGCCCAAATCAACAAGCCGGGGGCCAGTAATCCGCATGTGAGAGACAGAGTATTATTCATTCTAAAAACCAGCAAAATGCCCACACTGTACCTTTAAAGGAATGCTGCGTTATTTATGATTATAATTCAAGTATCAAATTCTTCAAGGCTGGGTTCACACTGAGTTTTTTGCAGGCAAAAAATCTGCCTCAAAATTCAGTTTGGAATTTTAAGGCAGATTTTGCTCTGCCTGCACGCCAATTTTCGCTGCGTTTTTCGCCTGTGGCCATTGAGCGCCGCGGGCAAAAAACACTGCGAAATACGCTTTGTCTGCCTCCCATTGATGTCAATGGGAGGTCAGAGAAGTAAACGCCCGAAGAGAGGGCATGCCCCTTCTTATTCTCGTGAGCCGTTTTTTCCGCTCGCGGGAAAAAAGCACCTCCGCCTACCATTGAAATCAATGGGAGGCATTTTCAGCAGTCTTTTGGACCATTTTCCGACGCGGTTTCCGCATCAAAAAACTCATTGTTAACTGACCCTAAGGGCACGGCCAGACGTGGTGGAATTGCTCTGGAATTCCACTGCGGACAGTCCGCTGCAGAAATCCGCAGCGAACATTTTCTCCATTGGTTTCCACCCCTTTTTAGTTAGGTTCGTGCAGACGTGGCGGAAAACTCCGCTGCGGACCATAAGCTGCGGTGCGGAATTTGGTGTCCCCAGCATACACTGGCTGTTGCGGACATGTAGCGGACTTACTGCGGAATTTCTCCATTGACTTCAATGGAGATTCAAAATTCTGCAAGGAAATCCGCAGATGTTATGTGTGTTGCGTTGCGGATTGGTTTTACGAACAGGATATTTCTTCATTCTGGCTAGACCTATATGTTTCGAGGTCTATAGCCAGACTGAGATGAAATGTTTTAAAAGACAGCAGGATGTACTCTTCACCTGAATACGCAACGGCTAATCCGCAGAAATTTACTGCACATTTGAGTCAAAGCCGCAACGGAATCTGCAATGCAGATTATGTGCGGCATTGATGCGGACAGTGTCTACAGAAATACGCCACGTCTGGCCATGCCCTAACACTATCATAAAAGTAAATAAACATATAATAATAAAAGTATAACAAAATTAATAATAAGTATAATAATAAGTATAATAGTAATAATAATAATAATAATAATAATAATAAAAAAACAATAATAAGTATAATAATAAATATAATAATAGGTATAATAGTAATAATAATAATAATAATAAAAAAACAATAATAAATATAATAATAAGTATAATAGTAATAATAATAATAATAATAATAATAATAATAAAAAAACTATAATAAATATAATAATAATAATGACTATAATAATAATAATAAGTATAAAAAATTATAATAATAATAATAAGTATTGTCAAGATGTTAAAAAAAACCTCTATGACTACGCTATTTCTGAGTTTTGTTCTGGAAAAGCTGGGTGGCAACCAATGTGGCTGCTAATATGTGTACTTACAACATCAGTTGCTCCTAAAATGGAGACCCCAGCTCAGGTTGGTTCTCTTCCCCTAAGGGCATGACCACACGTGGCGGATTTCCTCCGCAACTGTCCGCATCAATGCCGCACAGAATCTGCATTGCAGATTCTGCTGCGGATCTGCACAAAATGTGCAGTACATTGATGCGGACTAGCTGCTGCGGACTGCGGGAAAAGTACTTCCCTTCTCCCTATCAGTGCAGGATAGAGAGAAGGGACAGCACTTTCCCTTGTGAAAGTCAAAGAAATTCATACTTACCGCCCGTTGTCTTGGTGACGCGTCCCTCCTTCGGCATCCAGCCCGACCTCCCTGGATGACGCGGCAGTCCATGTGACCGCTGCAGCCTGTTATTAGCCTGTGATTGGCTGCAGCCGTCACTTAGACTGAAACGTCATCCTGGGAGGCCGGACTGGAGACAGACGCAGGGAGTTCTCGGTAAGTATGAACTTATATTTTTTTTTACAGATACATGTATATTGAGATCGGTAGTCACTGTCCAGGGTGCAGAAACAGTTACTGCCGATCGCTTAACTCTTTCAGCACCCTGGACAGTGACTATTTACAGACGTCTCCTAGCAACGCTCCCGTCATTACGGGAGCCCCATTGACTTCCTCAGTCTGGCTGTAGACCTAGAAATACATAGGTCCAGCCAGAATGAAGAAATGTCATGGTAGTAAAACCAATACGCTCCGCAGCACACATAAGATCTGCGGACTTCATTGCGGAATTTTGACTCTCCATTGAAGTCAATGGAGAAATTCCGCCATGAGTCCGCCACTGCTCCGCAACAGACAGAGCATGCTGCGGACACCAAATTCCGCTCCGCAGCCTATGCTCCGCAGCGGAATTTTACGCCTCGTCTAAACGAACACTGCTAAATTAAAGTGTAAGTCAATGGACAAACGGCTCCGCTGCGGATTAACGCTGCGGAGTGTCCGCAGCGGAATTTAAGTGAAATTCCGCCACGTGTGAACCCAGCCTAATAGTGATGAGAAGGGGGAAGATACACTGGTCTCTCTTGTTCTGGGGTAGGAGACATGGTGTGGTGGCTATGGCCTTCCTTGATGTATAATGTCCCTGGATGTCTCCTGGGTGTGACAGTAGCTTTTATAATAATAATAATCTTTATTTATATAGCGCCAACATATTACGCAGCACTTTACAATTTAGAGGGGACATGACACAAACAATATCAGACATTACATAGTAACGAAGTTCATTTACAATTCAAACCTGGAGAGTGAGGACCCTGCTCGCAAGAGCTTACAATCTATGAGGACATAAGGGAGACACAAAGTGTAATAGTGTTTGTTCTGTACAATGGTCCGGCCATTTTTATACACATGCGGTGGTGACATAAAGCTGCATGAGCCGGTCACCAGCCAGTATCCGTGTATGACGGACATGAAGAGAAGGAGTGTGACGGAATCTTATTCTGATGACTAATCTATAAGGGGGGCCATGGAAAGGAGTCAGATTAGGGAATGTTATAGGCCTGTCTAAATAGATGTGTTTTCAGGGCACGTTTAAAACTGTGGATATTGGGAATTAATCTGATTGTCTGGGGTAGCGCATTCCAGAGGACGGGTGCAGCACGAGAGAAATCTTGGAGACGGGAGTGGGAGGTTCGGATTATGAAGGATTTTAATCTAAGGTCGTTGGCAGAACGTAGTGCGTGAGTAGGGTGGTAGACAGAGATGAGGGAGGAGATGTATGGAGGTGCAGCACTGTGGAGAGCTTTGTGGGTGAGAGTAATAAGTTTGAATTTTATTCGGAAGGGGATGGGCAACCAGTGCAGTGACTGGCACAGATTAGAGGCGTTGGTGTAGCGGTTGGTCATAAAGATGAGCCTGGCTGCTGCATTGAGGATAGATTGGAGAGGGGAGAGTTTGGTGAGGGGAAGACCGACTAGTAATGAGTTACAGTAGTCAAGACGAGAGTGAATCAGAGCAACAATGAGAGTTTTGGCGGTTTCCTCCATAAGAAAAGAGCGGATTCTGGAGATGTTTTTGAGGTGAAAATGACAGGAGCGTGAAAGTGATTGTATGTGAGGAGTAAAGGAAAGATCTGAGTCAAAAATAACCCCAAGACAGCGGGCGTGCTGCTTAGGAGTTATGATCGAGACAGCGGGCGTGCTGCCTAGGAGTGATGGTAGTGATAGAGACAGCGGGCGTGCAGCTTAGGAGTTATGATAGTGCCACACACAGAGATGGAGATATCAAGTTTAGGTCGGTTAGTAGATGGTGGGAACACAAGGAGCTCAGTTTTAGAAAGATTCAGTTTCAGATAGAGAGAGGACATGATGTTAGAGACAGCGGACAGACAATCACTGGTGTTCTGTATTAGAGCAGGGGTGATGTCACGGGAAGAGGTATATAATTGGGTGTCATCAGCGTAGAGATGGTACTGGAAGCCAAATCTGCTGATGGTTTGTCCAATAGGAGCTGTGTAGAGAGAAAAGAGCAGCGGACCTAGGACTGATCCCTGAGGAACCCCGATAGCAAGGGGAAGAGGAGAAGAAGTGGAACCAGCAAATGACACACTGAATGAGCGGTCAGAGAGATAGGAGGAAAACCAAGAGAGAGCAGCGTCCTTGAGGCCAATAGAGTGGAGCATGTTCAGTAGGAGTTTGTGGTCTACAGTGTCAAAGGCTGCAGAGAGATCCAAAAGAATAAGGAGAGAGGATTTACCGTCCGATTTAGCCACCAAGAGATCATTTGAGACTTTAGTAAGGGCAGTTTCTGTGGAGTGTAGAGTGCGGAAACCAGATTGTAAGGGGTCAAGAATGGAGTTAGCAGAGAGATAGCGGATAAGGCGAGAGTAGACCAAGCGTTCCAGGAGTTTGGAGATGAAGGGCAGATTAGAGACTGGTCGGTAGTTGGCAGCGTTGGATGGGTCAAGAGTTGGTTTTTTCAGTAATGGGTTTATAATGGCATGTTTAAAAGAGGAGGGAAAGATACCAGAGGAAAGAGAGAGGTTAAATATTTTAGTCAGGTGACTAGTGACAGCTGGGGAGAGGGACTGGAGGAGGTGTGAGGGGACAGGATCACTAGGGCAGGTAGTAGGATGAGAGGAGCCTCGAGACTTCTTCTTCAGTTATTGGGTCAAATGCTGAGAGTGAAGAAGAGGGAGTGCGGGGGGGAAGGGGATCGATGTTACTAGGGGACTGGGAGATAATATCATGCCGGATGCAGTTATGGATGATGGAAGGAAAGACTAAACAATGTAATGCAGATTACAGGGAGACCGGCAGAGATGAGACCAAAAGTGTTTCATGTTTTGA
Organism: Rhinoderma darwinii; assembly: GCF_050947455.1. Taxonomy (NCBI): domain Eukaryota; kingdom Metazoa; phylum Chordata; class Amphibia; order Anura; family Rhinodermatidae; genus Rhinoderma; species Rhinoderma darwinii. Next base: position 25,436,044 of record NC_134696.1, read on the forward strand.
GCCCTGAACACTGATTGAGACTGGAACCCTCACCTGCAAAGCTCCATAATTTGGAAGCATCAAGTGTCTTAACCAATGAGTCCGAAAAGTTTCCAATCACTCACAGCAAGCAGAGATTTTGAAAATGGTGATGAATTGAAGCATTAAGTATATTACAAAGGTGCATAACTTTATTATAGAATATTCAAGCTTAATTTATAGAAAGGTAGAAAATCACTTTAAATGGCCCATGGATATGGAGTAGTGACTGTAAGCGGCTATTAAAGCAACACGCACTCATTAGGGTATGTTCACACGACAGCGTCCGTAACGGCTGAAATTACGGGGCTGTTTTCAGGAGAAAACAGCCCCGCCATTTCAGCCGTAACGCCATGTGCAGGCGCCTGAACGCCGCGTCCATTACGGACGTAACTGGAGCTGGTTTTTCATGGAGTCCATGGAAAACGGCTCCATTTACGTCTGAAGAAGTGACATGACACTTCTTTGGCGTGGGCGTCTATTTACGCGCCGTCTTTTGACAGCGACGCGTAAATATACGCCTCGTGTGAACAGACAAACGTCAGCCCATTGCTTTCAATGGGCAGATATTTGTCAACGCTTTCAAGCCGTATTTTCGGACGTAATTCCAGGCGTAAAACACCCGAATTACGTCCGTAAATAAGCCGTGTGAACATACCCTTAGAGTAAACCTGTCCATGTTTTCCCTGCACAAATCTGAGGCTGAAAAACTGTCGGTGTGAGGCTGGATATGTCTTGGCTTTCCACTGCAACCTGACCTGTGCCAAATAATCCTACAAATGCTTAGCATGATAACATGGAGAGATCACTTTTCCAGCAATAAGGAAATGGAGACACAGGGGAAACATAGACACGCTGCAATCAATCATACGTTAGTCTAAAGCAACGCTGCTCAACATTCTCTAAGCTGAGAACTTAAATGATAGTAAATCTGACCATAGATACAAAGACATAGACAGATATTCCCTGTATTCATTATGGGATCACTTGTGCTAAAAAGGGTTTGTATGAGATTAGAAAAAAGGGTCTGCTTATTTTCCAGGAACAGCGCCCCCCCCCTTGTCCATAGGCCTTGTCTGGTATTGCAACATTCGGTTAAATAGATTTTAACTGTAGTACCATACACAGCCTATGGACAAGAGGGGCACTGTTCTTTGAAATAAGAATGCCCTTTTCTCTAATCTCAAACAACTCCTTTAACCACATGTATAGCATTGTGACATTGACTGACACTGCTAGGGTGTTTTAAGATGATTTTGGAGCCACTTTCCCTTAAAGCAATTCCTACAAATCACAGTCTGCTGACATGTACACTGGGATTTAAAGTTTAGCAGCCCAATCATCAATCTGTGCCGCCTTGGCATTGCTACTGTTGGGTGGTGGCACTGCACTTCTCATGCAAATTGAGTCCCCTGGCAACATTCTATATGTTGTCATAACTATTACAATTTTATTATTAAATCTGGTGCTAATCGTGCAGCGCCAGCCTCCCCCCAGTGATACCCATGCCTCTAGCAATATCAGAATTGGGCCCCTATAACTGCAACTCTCAATTGGCTCCTCCAGTAGCTTCTCCATCTTATCATGTGCCTCTGTGCCCCTCCGGTAGTGAAGCTGCCCTCTCCCTCTCTTTACATGGCTACCCTCCTCCTCACCCAAAATTGGCAGTGCCACACCTCAGAAATGCTGCAGATCTTGGGACACAGGTAGGAACAAAGGGGTGACTCAATGCCAAATATACCTACAAGCACCTATTTAGAAATTAGAAGTTGGCATATGCAGGAGGCAGTCAGTGTTTAACCTCCATACCTCAGGGGGGTATTGATACCAACACATTCAGAAAATATAAAAAATGTACTTTACTCAAATCAAATAATTTCCATTTTCAGACATGTAGAATACAAACGTCAACATATCAATCCGTCAGTATGTTCATCAGAAGCAGAAGAAATAGGTTACTTAATACCGGCCATGACTGGAATTGCTTATTGTCATCACTTTAAAAATATTTCGGAGAGTAGGCACCAAACTCAAGACCTATGTCATTGACAATGATCCATAATCACTGACTGGAGAAGCCAACCGTATAAAAGAATACCTATAGTTATGAACAAATCATTGTCACCCCACAATTGCATGCACTCTCCTATGTGGGAAGAAACTATACATTTGTACATTCTGATCTTCCTGGTTCATGAATAAAATACCAGACCAAAAGTGAAGACTGACACAGAGCAGCAGAAGGGAGGGAGCAGGGGAGAATGTATATGAATAACAGTGCTCATTTACGGTCATTCAGGGTCTTTGGATACAGCACCTGCTAGCTGTCCAACATCTACAGATCTCATTTTATTCTTTTTTGGGATAAAATATAAAGAAAATCCCATACAGACCTCTTTAGGCTGCCGTCTTTCATCAGTCCTTGATAACAATGGTGCTTTTGTGTATGATCACAATCATCACATTAGCGGAGATGACATGTGTGCTAACAGTTGATGCAATAAAACAAACACATTTCTTCCAAATGTAACTTAAACCTCCGTCCGCAGGACACGGTTACTTGTCATGCTCCATTTCCGGACACATGCAGCAATGTAAAACGTCAATGGAAGAGTTTCTTGGATCTATAGTTATATCTTATCTATGGCAATAAAGGAATATTGAGGCTGTTAATCCTAATAGGAAATGTATAACACTTTCCTGACAAGCATTCCCCAAAAAATATTTTTGTCTATATGGTCAACATTTGGGTTTGAAGACACAGGTACAGTGATATTTGAGGTCCCAGAACAACTTACTACTTAGGTGCCAGAATATTGGGACACTGACAACTTGGGTCTGAAGATATAGTGTAGACAATGACTCTTAGAACAATTATATGTGATTGTCCGCTATATTACTTGGGCACAATCACACCTTATGTCCGAAGACAATATTGTACAGACACCTGGTGGTTCAAGAACTAAAACACTTGACGTCCAAAGCCAGGGTGACATAAGCACCAGCCAATCCTGGACAGATGCCAGACCCTAAGGGCTTCGGGAGGCCCAAGTGACCTGGACATGCCCTGTGCCAGTCAAGCCAAGGGTCTGATAACCATGGGGCCCACTGTGACTGTTGCACAAGGACTTGGAGCCGACCCTGATACCAAGAGATCGACATGGACTTCTAAAATAATGACACACTAACAATTCATACAGAACAGTGACCCCTTAGTACCTGCGCCCAAAAAACTTACATTAGAGGCCCCAAGACATGGGCTCTTGAGGTCCCAGAAAAAAACACACAGACAATGTGGCAGCAATTGCATGACAGTGACCATGTTATGTCATTATGGTGCCGAGTGTCATTATGGTCTAGTGTGTACAGAGGCCCAGCCAGGACCAACAGTGAAAGGCGGCACGGGACGGGGACGGGGACGGGGGGGGGGGGGGGTCAATTAAGATATTATTACTGATAACTCCAATACTAAACAATAACTAGAATGTATCTCGCCCCCCCTGGCCAATATGTACTGTAAGAGTGCTTAAAGCGGTTATCTCACTACAACAACTCATCACGTATTCACCTATTCCACCGCTGGGACCCCCATCAATCATAAGAATGGGGGTCTCGAGTCCCAGAATGAATGGAGCCGCGGTCATGCATGTGCACTGCCGCACCATTCATTCTCTACGGTAATTCCAGAGATAGCGCTCGGCTATCTCCGGCAGTCCCATAGTGAATGAATGGGGCGCCACAGCACATGTGTGGCTGCCGCTCTGTTCTTTGAGAGGAATTGGGACCTTCGTTCTCTTGATCGATGGGGATCCCAGCGGTGGGACCCCCAGCGATCAAGCACTTACCACCTATCCTGTGGATAGGTGATAAGTTGATGTGGTGAGATAACTCCTTTAAAGGGAAGAGAATCTGTCAGCAGTATTGAGGCCCCATAAAGGATGGGGGGGGGGGGGGCAGGGCAGTTCCCCAGTATATTATTACATTATTGTCATAACATACACAAGTGAGAGTGACGTACAGGTGACAGGCATCAGCTCCTTACAGTCCGTCGGTACGTCATCCTTATTGTCATACTGGTAAGAGCAGGAACACAATGTCTTCTAGCAATGCGGACAATAGATATAAGGCGCTGGTGGATGTTTCCGTAACTTCCATGGCTGCCGGACATTGTGATTGACACCCAATAGGTTGGGGTTCCCACTTACCAGCCATTTATGACATAACCTATGGATCTATCAGAATGTACAGTATATGGGCAGAATATTTCTTTCATGGTTGGCTACAGCACGGCCCATTAGGCCCAAAAGCAGACAACCCTGTCCTTAGGGTAGGTGCACACACAAAATCAAAAACATCTGAAAATACGGAGCTGTTTTCAAGGGAAAACAGCTCCTGATTTTCAGATGTTTTTTAAGCCACTCGTGATTTTCGCAGCGTTTTTTTCGGCCGTTTTTGGAGCTGTTTTCTATAGAGTCAATGAAAAACGGCTCCAAAAACGTCCCAAGAAGTCCTATGAACATCTTTTTCGCGTGCGTCTTTTTACGCGCCGTATTTAAAAAACAGCCGCATAAAAACGCCCCGTCGGAACAGAATGCCGTATTTCCCATTGAAATTAAAGAGATGTTTGTAGTCCTTATTGATAGTTCAGCCTGGGTCTGTGTAATGTAAAAGAAGAGTTATAAGGCCTGTTAGGATATATAAACATCATATAGGGAGGTCTCAGCTTGGGATCCCTCTCCCCCAGAGGAAAGCAGCTAGGTAAGTGCAGCTCCACTTTGTCAACATGGCCTGTCCATGTATTACAAGGTTAGCCATTAATTGGAATGACCCACATGTGATACATTTCCTGCAGAGGCCGCTGCATGGGAAATTGTATGGCAGCCTGCAGCTTCCCCCACTGATAACAGCTGATTGTTATGGGGGTTCCAGGAGCCGGACCTGGCCATCATGCCCTGATATCTGGATAGGGGTTTCTCTGGTGCTGATGCTAGCTCTATAAGGGTTATGGGGTTGGCACTTATGAATGCAGTGTATCTGGTACTGTTATGGCAGCAGTATGGCTGGTACTGTTATAGGGGCAATGTGGCTGGTACTATTATGGCGGTAGTATGGCTGGTACTGCTATGGGGGTAGTATGACTGGTACTGATATAGGGGCAGTGTGGCTGGTACTGCTATAGGGGCAGTGTGGCTGGTACTGTTATGGGGCAGTATGGCTAATACTGCTATAGGGGCAGTGTGACTAGTACTGTTATGGGGCAGTATGGCTGGTACTGCTATAGGGGCGGTTTGGCAAGTACTGTTATAGGGGCAGTATGGCTGGTACTGTTATAGGGGCAGTGTGGCCGGTACTGCTATGGGGGCAGTGTGGCTGGAACTATTATGGGGGAAGTGTGGCTGGTACTGCTATGAGGGCAGTATGGTTGGTACTGCTATGGGAGCAGTATCGCTGGTACTGCTATAGGGGCATTGTGGCTGGTACTGCTATGGGGGCAGTATGGCTGGCACTGCTTGGGGGTAGTGTGGCTGGTACGGCTATGGAGACAGTATTGCTATAGGGCAGTGTGGCTGGATAGCTGGTACTGCTATGGGGCTAGTATGTCTGGTACTACTATGGGGCAGTATAGCTGGATATCTGGTAATGCTATAGGGGCAGTATGGCTGGTACTGCTATAAGGGCATTATGCCTGGCATTACTATAGGGGTAGTTCTCAATTCGAACAAATCAGATAGCTGTTTTATTTCCTAACCCAAATGAGAAAAATACAAAATAGAATCCGATTGGCTGCTATATTTTGCCCACTTTTTGTCTGCACTGGTTGTGATAAATGTGGCCCAGTGTGTAGTATTCTCATTAATCTTAGCTGACCATAAATCTGACATCTGCTCCTGATATTTACTCCAGGCTTGTACACTAACGTAATACAACGGTGCTGTAAACCACAATGGTTTATATATAAATGTTACAGTACCCCCAGCTATGTGCTCGCTCTGCAGCTGACATATAAACCGCAAGAGTGAAGGTTAAGTGATTATTATAGTCAAATGCACCATAAACGAGAAGACAGACTGCACATTGTAATGTAAAGATCAAGTCCCACGCTGCAATGGTGTTAATAAAACGAGTAATCTGGAGGCGAAGTGGGACTTTAAATATGCACAAGAGGGCTGATGAATGTAAACAATGGGGAGCCCTTACCTTGTTACCGACTGAGGCCGTGCAGGAGACGATGTGCTATAAAAAGCTCAAAATTCTCATGGAGGGGAAAGTGCTATATATAAACAGTATATTAGTGAGATAAGCAGAAACTGGAGCGTACACATGTGCACAAGGACTATGTTGACATTGGTTAAATAAATACTGTTAGCAGCAATGTACCCTGCAGATGGTATCCACTGGGGTTCACTTACTTATGAGTTCAACATTAAGATCAAAGTAATCAATAAGCACTACAATCATTGTATAATGAAAAGTAATGCAACTTTCTAACATACTTATACCTTATTCACACGACAGGGTCCCGCCCGAGCCCGAGTTTCGGCCAATAAAATCGGCCGTTTTTCCCGGCCGGTTTGCATTAGTTTTGCATCCGTTCCAGGCCGGGCATATCTGGACAGTGACATCAGGGGCAACTCCTGAAGGGGAATCCCCATGTGGCCGGTGATTCCACTTCAGGAAAAGCCCCTGTCGTCACTGTCCATAGAGTGTTCGGGGATTCCGCTTCAGGAGTTTCCCCTGATGTCACTGTCCATATATGGAGGAATGAAAGCAAAAAAGCAAAAAACGGGCGTTTTCCATGCGCTACTGATCAGTATGGTTACCCATACACGTAAAACCAAATTCCTCAAAGGTACCAATGTGGTCGGTAATAAGGATTTTATTGGTACAATGGTAAATATAAAACACAACTGTTTAACAGTGAACAGTTTCGAAACCGAACCGGTTTCTTCCTCAGGTAGTATATAAATAGATGGGTGGGGTGCCAGTTATATATGGACAGAGACATCAAGCGCTCTGTCCAGGAGCGGAATCCCCGTACACACGAGGATTCCGCTCCTTCAGGGAGCTAAAGTGGGGCTAGCACATAGAGCAGGGACGAAGCTACAGCAGTAGCAGCCGCTGCAGCTGCTAGCGGCGCCATCGGCCATGGTAGGTGTCGCCGCTAGCAGCCACTATGGCTGCTATAGCTGTAGCGATGCCTGAAGAAGTGCCAGGGCGGAATGGAGGCTGATTTGCCGGGCCAGGGCGATTTGGGAAGGGAGCCAGCGCAGCGCCCCCCTTCCACCTGCCGTATACCCCAGCCCTGCCACACAGTACCCCTGCACATAGAAGAGCAGTGACGTCGCTACAGCAGTACCCCCACAGTGTTACCTCCAGCATACAGCGCTTCTTCTGAATGGGATACACTCCTCCTCCTCACATGCACTCTGCACTGTGAGGAGGAGAGAGCGAGCGACGGTAGACACGGCCATCACTCGGGATACATTCCGGTGATGGCCGTGTATTACCCGGCCCCATAGACTTCTATGGGAGCCGGGCGGCCGGGTAAACGGCCGAAAATAGGGCATGTCCCATTTTGTGACGGCCGGTTTTCCCGGCCCATCAAAAAATCGGTCGTGTGAATAGCTCCATTAGGGGTCTATTGTTCCTACTGCAGCCGGGTGACGGCCGATTTATGAACGGCCATCACCCGGCCGAGAAACCCTGTCGTATAAGGGCTTAGTGTTTCAATTCCTCACTATTTTCAAGATCTCTGCTGGCTGTCAGTGGATTAAAACATTCTTGTATACTTCCAAAGGTGAAAAAAAAGTCATGTATTAGCACTTCATGCTACAATATCAAGTCTAGACAATCCCCTAGACAATGGCGCATGCACATCCCATTTCTATAATACATAGGTGTCAGTGTTTTCACACTATTGTCCTGTGTGACCTCCACCTTAAGCCTGATTCAGACAAACGTCTTCGCTTTGCGTCCGCAAAAAATGGACCGTATTTCATGCATTTCAGTTCCGTGTGGCATTAGTGTTCCTGTTTTTATTTTCTCATCCTTTATTTAGCAACTGGTGGGTGAAAAAAGGACAGCACACAGATGTCGTCCGTGTGCTGTTCGTGTTTTTCACGCACCCATTGAGTTCAATGGGTGACGTGGTCCACAAAAATGGACCAAAATAGGACATGCAGTGAGTTTCACATGCTGCGTGAAAAACCACTGACGTGTGAATAGCCCCATTGAACTGCATAGGTCCGGGTGGTGTTTTTTTTTTTAACGGTCCGCACACAGACGTATAATACGCTCGTCTGAATAAGGCCTTAGTCTGAAGCTACATCGAGGGGCATATTAAACATGGAGACACCTATAACTTAAATAAGGCAGAAGGGCTATTTTCTTTGTGGGGGCTGCTCATGGAAATGGTACTTGGGAGAAATAGATGGTGGGAAATCTCCAGTATATCACTATCCTGTTTGAGTCCTATGTTTGGCGCAGGGCAGGAAAAGCTCCAGGCGTATACACCAAATGTATCTATAGGGTCCCATTCACCCAATGAAGGCCAAAAGGGTTTCCTTTTGGCCACCGTCGGGCTGGTATACGTCAGTATGCCTTTTTTTTTTGCTGTTTAGAAAAGCATAGTCGACTACGTGTTTCTATGCAGAGGCATCCTCAAAGAAATGTATAGCGCACGGTTGCTCGATGTCAAACCAGCACGGGTCATGCCATTTATCCAGTTCTCTAATATCCTTCAAAGTGGCTCTAAAAGTGGGTCTGCTCTGCCATGTCTCATAGTGGCCACTGAGTGGCACTGTTCTCTGTTTCCATGGTTGATATTTCATGCACACTATATGGGTTATACTGCTCATGTACATGGTAGCAACTATGGGTTTTGCCAATCCAGTAACTCAAATAATGGAGCGACATCTGGATCTTCAGTTTTTGAATTTAGTACATCCACAAATCTCTATAAACTTTACTGCAGGCACACAGGTATGTATACTATTTGAGTCCTGCACCTAGACGAGCTGCTGAGCAGATGTTATCCCCAATTTTGAGTACCCATAGTGTGTGGCGTGTGTACGTTTTTGTGAATTTATGTGCATGTAGGTGTGTCGTGTGCATGTGTAATATGCATGTATGTGTGTGTGTGTGTGTGTTTGTGTGTGTGAGATATGTATGTACATGCGTATCATCTATATAATTGTGTGTATGCATGTATGTAAGTAAGTAAGTAAGTAAGTAAGTGAGTGTATGCATGTGTATGTATATAAGGTGTGTGTGTATGCATGTATATGTATGTAAGGTGTGTGTATGTATGTAAGGTGTGTGTATGTATGTAAGGTGTGTGTGTGTGTGTGTGTGTGTGTGTGTGTATGTATGTATGTATGTATGTAAGTAAGTAAGTAAGTAAGTAAGTAAGTGAGTGTATGCATGTGTATGTATATAAGGTGTGTGTGTATGCATGTATATGTATGTAAGGTGTGTGTATGTATGTAAGGTGTGTGTATGTATGTAAGGTGTGTGTGTGTGTGTGTGTGTGTGTGTGTGTGTGTGTATGTATGTATGTATGTAAGGTGTGTGTGTGTGTGTGTGTGTGTGTGTGTGTGTGTGTGTGTATGTATGTAATGTGTGTGTATACATGTGTATGTATGTAAGGTGTGTTTATGCATGTGTATGTATGTATGTATGTAAGGTGTATGTGTGTGTGTGTGTATGCATGCATGTAAAGTGTGTGTATGCGTGTGTATGTATGTAAGGTGTGTGTGTGTGTGTATACACGTGTAGATCTGCGGCATATGTGGCTTTCTGCATACATGTGTCTGTGCTCTGCTCCCTTGGTCGTGGAGGCCCTATTCCAAACTTTCCTATTAGATCATGTGATTACTTTTACACCACAGCTTAAATGAGAAATGTAACAGAATAACATAATTTAAGCTTCGTCATAAATGTTTATTATTAATGACCAATAACGTCACATCCATCCTATATAATATATTACTTTTTATATAACATTACCTCTAGAGGAGGCGCCGAGCACAGTATATAAACCATCGGATAAATCCCAATGTACAAAACCACAAAGATTGTGCAGGACTCAGCTGACAGTCACCACCTCTGTCCTGTTGGGACTGTGGCGACAGCAGCTTTCATGACATATATGACAGATTAGCAGCCTGTCATGCTCCATCAGCCCTACAAATATCACAACAACAGGACAACTCCAGGCAGATTCTCTAAGAAAAAGGTGACTATATCCTCAGTGAATGTCACACTACCCCTAACCCTACGTTACATATCAAACACAGTCCTTATGGACAATGCAACCAATCAATTACTAAAGAGGCCTAAAAATGTAACAATATAAACTCAGAATTGTTCCAAAATCACCAAAAGTCCCATAGGCTGAACTATCAGGAATAATAATGCAAAATACTATACACATTTTAAAATTATGTTCAAGGGCCTACATACCATAGAGGCAAGACATGCAGCTGTTATGGGGTCCCTGGAGAGAGAGGGGCCCAGCCCAAGAGGCCTCATCCCTTATTTTAATGGGTGTTGAGAACCGGCGCAAGGATCTCCTCTACACGGACCCTGCAACATTATCAAGCAAGGGTGTAGGGAATATGCCAAAAGTTTATAGAAGATGATGGGGGGCAAACAAGCACCTAGTCCTCCTGTCCTTGGTGGTTAAGGGTGTCAACCAGCACCCATTGTATTTTTATCACTTATCATTCATGTTTCAAAATTTTACCTAGTTGTAATAAATTGTCTATCATCCGTGAGAAATTGTGCTAATCCAGCTACAGTTTATGTAGAAATGGCAAAAAAAAAAAGTCTCGAACCAACCAAATATCTATAAAATGCTTACATTTAATTGCACAGGATTAGGAAAACTTGGCTGCATTATTTAAAAAACAGCCCCACTCCTGCCCACAGGCTGTGTCTGGTATTGCAGCTCAGCCTCTTTCATTTTAATGGAGCTGAGCTGCAATACCAGAAGCAACCGATGGACAGATTTTGTACAGAAAATACACACCAAAGGTAAAGTAAATGTAAGTGAATGTAATTTCCCCCAAAAATTGCTTGGATTTTAGGGTATTATACCAGAAATTTTAATTCACAGCATGCCCAATACCTTGTGGAAATTGCAGACAGTTTAACCCATTGTATGAAATTGGGTGAAGATCCCATATCAATACATGTAGATCTTTTAGGCTACATTCAGACGAGTGGGCCCGATTTGCGCGCGTAAAAAACACGTTTTTTCTACATTTCCTGTCTGTGTGCGCTGCGTATTGGCATCAGTGTGGCATGCGTTTTTCTTTTCTGTGCAAGCACTTAATTTTTACAAAAAGTGTATTTGGCCATGTTCAGACGTGGCGGAATTTTTCCGCTGCAAATGTTGGTGCAGATTTGGGGCAATTACGCAACGAATCTGCACCAACATTTGCATATTTGACAGGTAATTCAGACGTTGCAGATATCACAGCGGACTTGCCACAGATTTCAGTTTTTGCATTGCAAAGGCTGAAATCTGCAGTGAAATTCCGCTTCTTCTCCGCAATGGAATGAGCTGCTGCGGAGGGAAAATTCTGCACCGCAGCCTCATTTCCGCACAGTTAGGCTGGGTTCACACGTGGCGGAATTTCACTTAAATTCCGCTGCGGACACTCCGCAGCGTTAATCCGCAGCGGAGCCGTTTGTCCATTGACTTACACTTTAATTTAGCAGTGTTCGTTTAGACGAGGCGTAAAATTCCGCTGCGGAGCATAGGCTGCGGAGCGGAATTTGGTGTCCGCAGCATGCTCTGTCTGTTGCGGAGCAGTGGCGGACTCATGGCGGAATTTCTCCATTGACTTCAATGGAGATTCTAATTTCCGCAATGAAGTCCGCAGCTGTCATGCACATGTTATGTGTGCTGCGGATCCGTCTTGCTTTTTTAACTTGACATTTCTTCATTCTGGCTGGACCTATGTATTTCTAGGTCTACAGCCAGACTGAGGAAATCAATGGGGCTCCCGTAATGACGGGAGCGTTGCTAGGAGACGTCAGTAAATAGTCACTGTCCAGGGTGCTGAAAGAGTTAAGCGATCGGCAGTAACTGTTTCTGCACCCGGGACAGTGACTACCGATCCCAATATACATCTATCTGTAAAAAAAAATGAAGTTCATACTTACCGAGAACTCCCTGCTTCTGTCTCCAGTCCGGCCTCCCAGGATGACGTTTCAGTCTAAGTGACGGCTGCAGCCAATCACAGGCTAATAACAGGCTGCAGCGGTCACATGGACTGCCGCGTCATCCAGGGAGGTCAGGCTGGATGCCGAAGGAGGGACGCGTCACCAAGACAACGGGCGGTAAGTATGAATTTCTTTGACTTTCACAAGGGAAAGTGCTGTCCCTTCTCTCTATCCTGCACTGATAGGGAGAAGGGAAGTACTTTTACCGCAGTCCGCAGCAGCTAGTCCGCATCAATTTACTGCACATTTTGTGCAGATCCGCAGCAGAATCTGCAACGCAGATTCTGTGCGGCATTGATGCGGACAGTTGCGGTGGAAATCCGCCACGTGTGGTCATGCCCTTATTTTCTGCAACGTCTGAACTAACTTTCCTAAAAATGTATAGAAAGAAATGAAAAAAACGGCTGCTGCAGAATTCCACTGCGGACTGTCCACAGCGGAATTCAACAGCAATTCCGCCACGTGTGAATGTGCCCTTACTCTGCTTTTCTATGTATTTGATGCGTGAAACACAAGTCCTCCATGTGCTGTCCGTGGTTTTCATGAACCCATAGACTTCAATGGGCGACTAGGTGTGTGAAAACGCACCAATATAGGACATGCTGTTCATTTCACGCAACGGCCACACGCTGTGTGAAAAACAACGCACGTGTGAATGGCCCCATTGAAATCAATGGGTTTGTGCGCCGTGAGTGATTTCAACGCACAGCACACGGATGAGTATTACGCTCGCCTGAATCAGCCCTTATGGGGTTTGCTGAAAATTTTAATGTACTCATTACATAATCTTTGGGGTCGTTACTGGTTTTTTCTTCCAATTTTCAATGAAGCATTCTCAAATAATATAATTTATGTGGCAAATGGTTTCTGTCAAGGGATCTCATCAATTATTACATATATGACCAACTTTGCAGATTCTGTGTCTGGTTGGTCACTGACTACTGACTCACCCTGTATGTGTATATATATATATATATATATATATATATATATATTTATTTTTATTTTTTAATTTTAATTTTTTTTTAATTTTTTTATTTTTTTTATTATTCTTTTTTTCTAAATATGCGATATACACAAATCTAATATTTCTTCAATTAATCAACTTTCAACACATTCCAAAAAGTGATACGAATAATACATGACAAAAGCTATATATTGTATAGAACTAAGAAACAATAAAACAACATAATGACAAGAAATGATATGTTATACTATATATAGGCCGCTAAGAATTGACTATGTTCATCAGCATAAAAATAGGCAATAATATAAATACACAACATATTATTATGTCATAAGAAGCTATTAAAAAACATATGTGGTAAGTAGCTTAAAAAAAATGACATTAAATATTAAATAAATGTGTAGAGTTGCACAATTTAATATTTAAAATGAAAATTTTTTTGTAGAAGTAACGGTTAAATTATAATGTATTCTAAAAAATAAGCTAGAAAAATATTCAGTTGTATTTTATTGTTATTAGAATTATTATTATTATATTAATAAATAATGATATAAAATGTAAGAAAATAAATCCTACTCCTCCACATAAGCTATTTTCATCCAAGTAGTCATGGCTGACTGTTTGGGCCCCAATTATCTTATCCTATGCCTTTCTGCTGTATATAGAATTTTTTCAGAAAATATACAGCTGAGCGTTGACCTCTCCTAATGTAAAAATCACTGGCGGTTTTGGCTGTGTTAATCCATTGATATCACAGCAATCACACTGTTTATAATAATGGAGATTTTCAACATTTTCACTGTGATTTAATAAGTATCTGTTTAGCTGACACCACAATTTGCAGTCCAGATTGTTGTTTTTTTCTGTAATAAAAAAAGAACCTCTTGCTAAACCGAACAATGTAGTGTAAACTTCCATCCAAAAAACACCAATTAAACATGATTTGCAAGGCAATGTATATTTATAGGACCACCACTAGATAAGTAATGAGGCCAAACTGCCAGAATAACTGGATGTAATTAGTTAATAATTTTTAGTGGTTTTAGTATTTTTTTTTTTTTTTTTAACATACCAAGAGTTTAAGAGGCTGAATGACTCAATGGTAAGTTAAAAAAAAAAAATACAATCAAAAAAATAAATATATATATATAAATATAATAATAAAAAAAGCAGAACATAAATAGAAGATAAATAAAATACAAAAGCTAAAAAAACAAACAAAAATAAGATAAACAATTGGTTTAAAAATGTAACAATAATTAGCAATACAATTTTGTACAAAAATAAATATGTAAAAAATATTTAAATAGGAAATATATGAAGTCTTTTTCTACAAAACATATCTATCAATAGTCTATAAAAAAAGTAAAAATACAATAAAAAAATACTTCAAATATTAAAATGTTCTATTCCATTAGTTTCAATATGTACTTTTATTTTATTTTTTTAATTTTTTTTAATTTTAATAAAAGCCTATTTCTAACCTCAGAGGTCAAAATGAGCTGTAAACAATTCTAAATGTGGATTGGAGCAGGAATATTTTCAGTGACCCAGTATTATGGGTGAATCTCAATTTTAGCTCCATGAAATGTATATTACAGATGAGATTACTTTATCAGCAATACATAACAGACAGGCTTCACTTGCAATTGAGCAAAGCTCCCTGAGGATAGACAAGTGACCTACACAACAGACACAGTTGAGAATCTCTCCCATATCTTTTGTATTATGTTACATTTTATGCAGCAGATTTGACATTTCACGCGCATTTCTATAGGATCCTCACTGTTTCTTGATACCTTAACTAAATAATACTTTAAAAGTCTTCCATAGAAAAGGTAGTTTGGGGAGAACTAAATATCCCAGCATTTCCTGCAAGCATTTAACTAACAGCTCATTCTAGCAGTCATGGTTCCCTCCAATATATGATATGATACAATAAATAAATGTCATTTTTAATGTTCTTTTATTCTCTAGTTATGGCAAAAGATACTGGACTGTGGAAGTCTCCCCACTGTTACCGCTAGGGGTCATTTATACTTTGCCCCCTTGGCTCCAGATTTTTTAGAAGTCTTTACCTTGAGCCACATACAATTTAGTGTTGAATTATTGCATACAATGATGGTGCACTGTTCCCCCATCTATGATGACAGCCGCTCCTTCCATGTCACTCTTCATACTCAACTTAACCAAAGATTTCACTTTTTCCCATCTGGATTAACCTGATAATGTGTCTCTCAGTCATTACTGGGCATTTACTTTGCAAACAGACCTGAATGGAGTTACAAATGGAGTCTGCAAGTGTAAACCAAGGAGCAACTACATGAGCTACTATGGAGGAAAGACAGAAAGATACATCACAAAGAAAGACTAATCTTATATAGAACTGTATACAAAAGCAGTATGCAAGATGTAAGAGTATACACATAGGCAGATATATGTGTACAGATATAGCAGAGCTGAATTTGTCACTTTTTGGGGACAGTTAAAAGCTGAAAGCTCAGGTGTAACGGCTGATAACCCAACTCCCTCTTTTAGACATGGGGTGTAGGGATCTGAGATATGAGGAGCTGATTTTAGTGATTCTAACACTAGAATTGGTAGACATTGCTGAATTTTTTTCTCTAACAAAATTTTGGCTCCTCTGGTTAAAGAAATCTGACAATGGTGACTCTGCAGAGCTACTACAGGTATCACTAGATCACCCTTGTGTGCACCCTGCCAAACAGCACCTCATATCTCAACTTCCTGGACCCCTGTCAGTATGAGATTGAAGGGAGGTGGGAGTAAACTAGGGTATGTTCACATGAGGCAGATTTGTTGTAGAAATTTATGTGATTGTTTTATTCATCTGAATGGGGCTGGCAGAAATCCATGTACATGCTGCAAAAACAACCACGTTCAGATGAATGGAACTGATTTTCAGTTGCAGAAATTTCTTGCAACTAATCTGCGGCGTGTGAACTTAGCCTTAGGTTGTTGTGGATGTCTACGGAAAAAAAATTATCTATCTATCTATCTATCTATCTATCTATCTATCTATCTATCTATCTATCTATCTATCTATCTATCTATCTATCTATCTATCTATCTATCTATCTATCATCTATTTATATACAAAAGTAGGCAGCACTCCAATAGAAAGTGAAAAAAGTGAATTTCTTTATCCGCCCTGGTGCAATGTTTCGGCTCTAAGGGCACATTCACACGTGGTGGAATTGCTGTTGAATTCAGCTGTGGACAGTCCGCAGTGGAATTCTGCAGCAGCCGTTTTTTACATTTGTTTCTATACATTTCTAGGAAAGTTAGTTCAGACGTTGCAGAAAATAACTGTGCTCATGACGTTGCGGAGGAGAAGCGGAATTTCACTGCGTATTTCAGCCTTTGCAATGCAAAAACTGAAATCTGTGGCAAGTCCGCTGTGTTTTCTGCAACGCTGAATTACCTGTCAAATATGCAAATGTTAGTGCAGATTCGTTGCGTAATTGCCCCAAATCTGCACCAACATTTGCAGCGGAAAAACTCTGCCACGTCTGAACGTGCCCTAACACTGGAGCCTTTCTCAAGCCTTTCTCATGCTTTTATATGCGTAGGGATAGAATTGGGAACTTTGGTCGGATCCCTGAGGCGTGCACCAATCCATATCATCACTGGTGCCGCTGGACGGTGGATTTGTATCTATCTATCTATCTATCTATCTATCTATCTATCTATCTATCTATCTATCTATCTATCTATCTATCTATCTATCTATCTATCTATCTATCTATCTATCTATCTATCTATCTATCTATCTATCTATCTATCTAATCTCTGTAGTTTAGTTGCCCTAGTTTATCATCACAAACTCCCTCATGTTTTCTCTTGTACTTCATCTCCTGTCCCCTACAAACTCTTCAACTCCCATTTATTCCTACAATATTTGCTACTTTTCATGCACTTGGTAGAACGCTGCACAATAAGTGTAATAAACCAGGCAGAATCAGTTGCATGTAACATTTCCCATAGTCATTGCTATATTGTGTTACGATATAATTTGTCCTTTTGGGCACAGAGGTCCATTACCGAGGATCTGGGCATGGACTTGCTGAGTACTGGTGATAAAGCACCTGTTGTGTTGCTGGGTGTAAGGTAAGAGGGGTGAAGGAAGCTCAATGTAATATCAGAGTAATATGTATAGGAAATTGGGATTACTTGTAAACAGAGCTGCACTGTCCTCGGATGGAGATTACCACCACACTGCAACTAAAATAATCCCAGCAAGGACCAGGTCACTGCCATACATCATGCAGAACAGACACCTATATCACATCAGATATGAGCTGGCACTGCCAGCCTTAATGCATTAATATCTCATACCAATGGAGTAAGTAGATTTCTAGCTCTTCAGCCCAGTCTCACAGCCTAACAATAGATATAATGAGCTAAACTCAAACTGTTACGAGTCTTATGGATCTGATCAAGAGTGAGATGATTGCTAGCTCTTCAGTCTAGGAAATTTTGTGGATACCTTTACTACCCTTGTCATAATAAGAAATGGGTTGATTGCTAGCTCTGTAGCCCAGGACGTTCTGCCGATGTGGACAATTAGAACTGATCACAAAGAAGTGAATGCTAGTTCTGCTGCCTAGAAAGTTATGCAGATATAGTCTGAAACCTGGATATTATTTACTTTTGGATAGCAAAAGTGACAAATGGATTAATAATATCTGAGTTGATTGCGAGCTCTTTAGTTCAGTAAGTTCTACAGAAGCCTATATAGTGTTTTAACATTGGATAAACTTTTTCCCTGAGATGTCTGAGCTGCTACCGATCTAAAGGAGAAGTTTTTATCAATTGCATTAATAATATCTGATCACAAAGCAGAGTTGATTGTAAACTCTGCTGCCAATGGAGTCCTGCAGAAGCCTCCAATGCTGCTACCACTGGATATTACACCTATGATACATCCAAAGGTCTTAAAGCTGCCAATTGCGTTAATAGTATCAGATCAGTGATTACTGAGTGTCTTTATTGCAAGTTCTTCAGCCTAGTAATTTGCTGGAGTGATACATGCTGGTTTAGTTTTATGACCTGCAGTACCTGACCTCCTATGAGGTGAGACTCAGCAGGTGACAGATCACTACCTGGGCATTTAAATCACTTTACTTCTTATTGTTGCACCCTTTAATCCATACATTTGATTCATAGTAACATGGAAGGTAATAATGTCATAACTTACAGCCAGTTGCTAGCATTTGCAGAGAAAACAGCTAAAATCATCATCAACAAGGACCTCAAGAAGTATTCAGGGGTCATCCTGAGGAGCTGGGGGGTTCCCAAAATAAAAGTGTAGAAATACAAAATATAGAACAGGTTGTTGTAGGTCCTCAGTGGTCAATATCCAAGAAGATATAGAGTGACCCAGCTAAGTCCAGTCTTCTTCCCTGTCTCCTCTAATGAATGTATCCAGGAGCAGATCAGGACAGGGGAAAGTTATGTGCCAGCTCTAATGTCCAGAGGGGTGAAGCTGGCAGACAGCTGGGTATGGTGGTCCTGGTAGGAGCTAGTGATCCTTCCTTAGGAGGGCACTGCAGGTGGCATCAGCACAGTGACCTCTAGATGGTGACAGCAGCCGGTTGTTACAGCACTGAGCACAGCATGGCACACTCCTATAGCAGTGCCTCCTGCCTGGGTCAGGCGCAGAATGTCAGCTCAGCTGCAGGAGTCCCGGGATGGAGCAACCAGAGAGGGGGCAGAGGGGAGGAGGAGACAGGGGCAGGTCTGGGATGGTGATACCCAGGCGGGGTTACAAGGCTCAGACACCCCCCTAGGGGAGGGACATGGGATTATATGTGCAGCTTGTTGTACAGGCTGGGTTCATTCATAGCACTGACAGCCTGGAGGAGAGGAGGAGGATGCGTCTGTCTGCGACTGTGGATGAGACAGTTCCAGCCTGGTGCGCACAAGAGGCGCAGGGAGCTGCAGCCAGGAGCTTATGTTACTCTGTTATTATGAGTCTCTGCTGATTATTTATAAATAATAGTAAAAAATAACAATAATAGTAACAATATAATAAAACATATAATAATAATAATAATAATTATAATAAAAAACGACAATATAATATTAACCCCTCCGGGACTGAGGCATTTTTTTTAATTTTTAACCTTTGTTTCTCACTCCCTGCCATCCAAGAGCCATGCGTTTTTATTTTTCCGTCAATAGAGCGGTGTGAGGAGTTGTAGTTTCTATTGGAACCATTTAAAGTACCATATAATGTACTGGGAAACCGGAATAAAATTCTTTGCAGGCTGAAATTGGAAAAATGCAATTCCTCCATTGTTTTTTGTGGTTTGTTTTTACGGCTTTCACCGTGTGGTAAAAATGGCAACTTTAAATTTACTCTGCGGCTCATTACGATTACGGTGATACCAAATATATATATATATATATATATATATATATATATATATATATATATATATATATATAATAAATATTATTACTTTTACAAAGAAAAAGCTATTTATTAAAAAAAATTGTTTTGTTTCACCACATTCTGAGAGCCATAACTTTTTTATTTTTCCTTCTATTGAGTGGTGTGAGGGCTTTTTTTTTGCGGGACAAGCTGAAGTTTTTATTGGAACATAAAACTTTTTGATTACTTTTTATAAAAAAATGTTGCACTGCTAAGTTGATAAGAAAAAAACAGCGATTCTGGCGGTTTAGATTTTTTTATTTGTTACGATATATTGTACTAATAGTTTGGACCATTGTGGGGGCGCCAAAAACCTGTCAGAGGGGTGGCCCCTCTTTTTAACGATGACCGCAGCATTTGAGGGGTTAAACGGCCAGGAACAGCGCGATTGCTGTTCCTGGGCGTTAGTCCCGGGTGTTAGCTGTAAAACACAGCTGACCCCCGCAGCGTATGGAGCGGGCTTAATGTGTGAGCGCGTTCCATACATTACCCCACCACCTGCTCCACGACATGCTATTACGTCGTGGTGCGTGAAGGGGATAATAATAAACAATATAATAATAATAATAATAATAATAATAATAATAATAATAATAATACTGCAGGCTCTTTTAAATATAGTTGATGTGAACTATTATTTTTGGGAGCTTCGGCTGATATTATTTTATATGCACTCTAGTGATAGCTAATATTTTTTTTTAACCTGATTTGTGTTTTTCCAATGCGCAAATGGTATCCCGATTCGCTGGCCATTAGGATACCTTGATTTTTATTTTTTGATTTTGCAAGGTTTGAAAATTGCTTTGGCAAATTTAGGAGAATCATAGACTGATCGATTCTCATTATATTCTATGGACTGGGGAATATGCAAATTGAGAAATCTGGCGAATTGGCCAATTCAGGCGAAACTCTGAGTTAAAGGGTAACTAAACTTTCCAAAAACTTTTGACAGGTCATAGTGACAGGTCCGAGCACTGAGAACCCCCGTTCGCTAAAATTCTTAGTTTCTGATTGGCTTTCCTCGGAAAGCCGAGTGAGCGGGGCACGGACTCTTAGGGCATGATCAGACGTGGCAAAATTGCTCTGGAATTCAGCTGCGGACAGTCCGCAGCGGAAATCCGCAGCGGAAATCCGCAGCGTATACGTTTCTCCATTGCCTACCACAGCTTTGTGGTTGGGTTCGTTTACACGTTGCGGACAATTACGCTGCGGAGCATAGGCTGCGGAGCGGAATTTGGTGTCCGCAGCATACAATGGTTGTTGCGGACGTGTAGCGGACTTGTTGTGGACTCATTGCGGAATTTCTCCATTGACTTCAATGGAGAGTCAAAATTCCGCAATGAAGTCCGCAGATGTTATGTGTGCTGCGGAGCGTATTGGTTTTACTAACATGACATTTCTTCATTCTGGCTGGACCTATGTATTTCTAGGTCTACAGCCAGACTGAGGAAGTCAATGGGGCTCCCGTAATTACGGGTGACTACGTGTGTGCACCCATAATGACGGGAGCGTTGCTAGGCGACGTCAGTAAATAGTCACTGTCCAGGGTGCTGAAAGAGTTAAGCGATCGGCAGTAACTGTTTCTGCACCCTGGACAGTGATTTCCGATCACAATATACATCAACCTGTAAAAAAAATACAAGTTCATACTTACCGAGAACTCCCTGCTTCTTCCTCCAGTCCGGCTTCCCAGGATGATGTTTCAGTCCAAGTGACGGCTGCAGCCGATCACAGGCCAATCACAGGCTGCAGCGGTCACACTGACTGGCGCGTCATTCAGGGAGATCGGGCTGGATGCCGAAAGAGGGACGCGTCACCAAGACAACGGCCGGGTAAGTATGAATTTGTTTTTACTTTTACTAGAGAAAGGGCTGTCCCTTCTCCCTATCCTGCACTCATAGAGAGAAGGGAAGCCCTCTTCCCCTCAATACGCAACGGCTAATCCGCATCAATTTAATGCCCATTTTAGGCAAAGCCGCAACAGAATCTGCAACGCGGCATTGATGCGGACAGTGGCGGAAAAACTCTGCAACGTCTGGGCATGCCCTTGGGGCACGTTCAGACATGGAGGAATTGCTGTGGAAACCCGCAACAGACAGTTTGTCAATTGGTTTCAACACCTTTTTAGTTAACTTCGTGCAGACGTTGCGTAAAACTCCGCTGCGGAACATAGGCTGCGGTGCAGAATTTTCAGACCGCAGCATGCACTGTAAGTTGCGGACTTGTTGCGGAATTTCCCCATTGACTTCAATGGAGTTTCAAAATTACGCAATGAAATTTGCAGATGTAATGTGTGTTGCGGATTTGCTGTGTGTTGTGTTGCAGATTTCTTTCAGGAACAGGATATTTCAGGCTTATTACATGAACACAGAGCTATTACCACAGCCAGATATAGGCAAATGGATATGGACGTGTCCACTCTTATTAACCCCTTCCCGCTCCTGGACGTACTATTAGGTCATGGTAGCTGTGTCGTTTGCGCTCCATGACCTAACAGTACGTCTCGGGAGTAACGGCCGTTTCGGCCGTCCTTCCGACACATACAGGAGCTGTGACAGCCTACAGCGAGGACCGATCGCTGTGTCCCCGCTGATTAACCCATTAAAAGACGCGTTCAGTAGAGATCGCGGCTTTTTAGGGGTTAAGCTGCCATCGCCGGCCTGCTACACGATAGCGGCCGGCGATGGTGACTATGGCAACCGGACACCAAACAATGGCGTCCGGCTATGCCATCGACGGAAGCCTAGTGGGTCCTGACAAAGTCAGGACCCACTATGCTTGCTGTCAGTGAGTAGCTGACAGTTCTAATACACTGCACTACGCATGTAGTGCAGTGTATTAGAATTGCGATCAGGGCCTCCTGCCCTCAAGTCCCCCAGTGGGACAAAGTAATAAAGTAAAAAAAAAAAGTAAAAATAAGAAAATAAAAGTTTTAAAAGTATTAACAGTAAAAATCCCCCTTTTTCCCTTATCAGTCCTTTATTATTAATAAAAATATATAAACAAACAAATAAAGTATACATAATTGGTATCGCCGCGTCCGTAACGGCCTGAACTACAAAATTATTTTGTTATTTATCCCGCGCGGTGAACGCCGTAAAAAAAAAAAATAATAAACCGCACCACAATCACAATTGTTTGGTCACTTCACCTCCCAAAAAATAGAATAAAAAGAGATCAAAAAGTCGCATGTACCGAAAAATGGTGCTGATCGAAACTACAGTTTGTTACGCAAAAAATAAGTCCTCGCACGGCTTTATTGATTGAAAAATAAAAAAGTTATGGCTCTTAGAATAAGGTAACACAAAAAGTGAATGATTGTTTACAAAACGTATTTTATGGTGCAAACGCCATAAGACATAAAAAAAAACTATAAACATCTGGTATCGCCGTAATCGTATCGCCCCGCAGAATAAAGTGAATGTGTCATTTATAGCGCACGGTGAACGCTGTAAAAAAAATAGAATAAAAAAACAATAGTATAATTGCTGTTTTTTAGTCACCACGCCACCTAAAAATAGAATAAAAACTGATCAAAAAGCCGCATGCACCCCAAGAAAACTACAATGAATTCCTTAAGGTGTCTAGTTTCCAAATTGGGGTCACTTTTGGGGGGTTTCCACAGTTTTGGCACCACAAGACCTCTTCAAACCGGACATGGTGCCAAATAAAAAAGAGGCCTCTAAATCCACTAGGTGCTCCTTTGCTTCGGAGGCCGATGCTTCAGTCCATTACCGCCCGAGGGCCACATGTGGGATATTTCTCTAAACTGCAGAATCTGGGCAATAAGTATTGAGTTGCGTTTCTCTGGTAAAACCTTTTGAGTTATAAAAAAAATTGGTATAAAGAGGATTTTCTGACAAAAAAAATAAATGTAAATTTCACCTCTACTTTGCTCTAAATTTCTGTGAAACACCTAAAGGGTTCATAAACTTTCTAAATGCTGTTGTGAATACTTTGAGGGGTCTAGTTTCTAAAATGGGGTGTTTGATAGGGGTTTCTAATATATGGGCCCCTCAAAGCAACTTCAGAACTGAACTGTAACCTAAAAAAATAAATAAATTAGGCAATACTTTGCTTCTTACATTATACTGATAATGAGCCGTGCCCACCCCGAGATGACCCCAGTTTTGACCGTTTGTATAAACGGAGACCCCTATTAGACCGTTTCAGTGCCCGGTTTTCCCAAGCATTCACCCCCGAGAATTGTATTTCTATTGATGAGTCCCTGGTACATTTTAAATGGAGGGTTCAATTCCGCGAGTACCTGCCGGGTAAGAGGGCAAGGTATGGCGTGAAGATGTATAAGCTGTGTGAGAGTGCATCAGGGTATACCTACAGGTTTAGGATATATGAAGGGAAGGACAGCAGTATTCAGCCCCCAGAATGCCCCCCCCCCTTACTGGGAGTTAATGCAAAAATTGTGTGGGATTTGGTGCTCCGGAGCAGCGTAAACATGTTCTGTGGAATGATGAATCACACTTCTCTATCTGGCGGTCTGATGGACGAGTCCGGGTTTGGCAAATGCCAAGAGAACGTTACCTGCCCAACTGCATTGTGCCAACTGTAACGTTTGGTGGAGGAGGGACAATGCTATGGGGTTGTCTTTCAGGGGTTGGTCTCAGCTTCTTAGTTTCAGTAAAAGGAAGTTTTAGCCTTAAATGAATAGTTGACAATGTATTAGGGGGCCAGGCCGAGTCTACCAGAATGGGAGCTGTTCTTTGTCAGCAGCTCTCTACTGTGGCAAATCTAGGGGTCCCCCTGTTAGAAGGAAAATGTTGTAATCTCCGTTATTTAACCTTCTAAATGCCAAATTCATAGGCATAGTGACCAGAGCATTTACTCTGAAGAGCATGGTAACATCATCAGCCCGGGTTTCCTCTGTAGTTAGACAGCTATGCTTCTTTTTTGAGGATTTTAGAGTAACACGTCAACAAAAGCGACTGTTTCAGGGTCTGTTCACACTTGCTATGAAAGAGACAGTTGCATTTTCTGCATCAAGTATACAATGGGGTAGATTTATTAAGACTGGTGTCATACACCATTCTTAATAACCAACTCGCTGGTGTAAGATGCATTACATTTATTAAGAGGCGAACGCCATTTAAAAAAATGTGTCGCATCTTTCCACTGGCCGTGTGTCACAATTGTGGTGTAACGACCGTGCCTCAACTATCCCCCTCCCATCATGTAAATTAAAAAAATACATACTCACCTCACCGCTCCTTTTCGCTTCTTCCAACAAGGCCCACTGCGGCTCTCTCTTCATGCCGCGGCTCATTCAAGATGCTGATACTGGACATTGTCACACAGATACTGACAGACAAATGCCCAGCCTCAGTTCCTTAAATGAGCCATGGCATGAAGAGAGAGCCGCAGGGGACATGTTGGGGACAAGAGAAATGGAACAGTAAGGTTAGGTGAGTAAAAATATTAATTTATTTTATTTTATGTATCAAAAGGGGAAGAGGAGTAGTCAGATCGGGAGAGGGAAAGGTGGAGGCCCGGCATGGACTTCTACCTTGCTATGCCCTACAGACTCAAATCTATGCCAGTAAGGAGCTGGCGTAGATTTCTGCTATAATTTACGCCAGTTTTCGTTAGTAAATTATATTAAATCTGACGTTCCAGCGGAGGCCTTGCCCCTTTGGGCTAAGCTCCACCCACTTTTCCACCACATTTGGCAAGTGGCGAGAAAAGTTAAAAGTCTGAGATATTTTTACGACAGAAAACTGGTATAAAACTTTTAATAGTTTCCCTTCAATATGTCTTCTATTAGGCTTTATTCATTTTGGGGGAGAATTATTAAGACTGGCATTTCATACGCCATTTTTAATAAGAAACAAATGAGATGCGACACAGTTATAAATAAGGCGCATCTCCCGCTGTCCATGCGCCACTAATTGAAATCTTCCCGCTATAATTTCCGCCAGTTTCTGGCATAAATTATAGTAAATACAGCAAGCCGTGGATGGCAACGCCCCCTTCTGCTAAACTTCACCCACTTTTCTAAAAGTGGCAAGAGGCAGAATTGGCACAAAAGTCATAGTTCTTCCCACAAATTGCTACTTTTCAATGCCAGAAAACTGTTGTGGGAATTTTTTTATTACCAGACATATACTCAGCTGTATGGCTAAAAAATTTAAGCGACATACAGATAAATACGTCTTCCTGTTGCCTTTCAATCTTGGCCGGTGCAACAAGCGCCAATCACGAGTGATCGCTTGTCCCCATACATTATTATCATGTCGGCAGGACGTCTCCCTGTTTACACACCAAGCTGTGCTGCCGACAACAATAATATTTCAGTTTTTTAAAACATTTACACAGGGCAATTATCGGCATTGAGCGTTCTATGATCACTTGTCTGCCCGATAATTGCCCAGTGTAAAACCCCCTTTAGTCCTGCAGTCATGGAACCATTGGGAACACGTATATATTTGTTTGCAAATGTAAATGTTTTTCTTCTAATAAAAGAGACGACACAAAAGTTTTAGTTAGAATTTATAATTTATTTCTAATACCTACAATTATCATTAGTTTTACCCTACAGCCCATATTGCTATTCTATTCTTACTAGTTATAAGGTCCCTATCCCTAAAGATGTTGATCCAGAAGAAGGCAAAAACCCCTGGACACTTTCAGCCAATCTATGTCACAGGGGGAAAACTCCTTCTTGACCCCGGGAAAAGACGATCAGTCAAACCCTGGATCAAACCCTACTATTATACTTATTATTGTTACATAGTTAGTACGGTTGAAAAAAGACACATATCCATCAAGTTCAACCAAGGATGTTATAATTATTATTACTACTATTACTAATGCTATTTTTACTATTATTCTTCTTATTATTTTTACTATTATTACTGCTGCTACTAATGCTATTATTACTATTATTATCATTATTACTACTGCTACTGTTATTATTACTATTATCTTTACTACTTTTATTTTTATTAGTGCTACTATTAAATTACTTAACATTATTATTACTATTATTATCATGTCATGCCTATTATTATTATTATTATTATTATTATTATTATTATTATTATTATTATTATTATTATTATCCTACTATTAATATGAATTAGATCCCTATACCTAAAGTTGTTGATCCATAAGAAGGAAAAAACCCTGGCCACTTTTGGCCAATTTGGGACACAGGGGAAAATTCCTTCTTGACCCCGGGAAAAGGCGATCAGTCAAACCCTGGACCAAGTCTAATTATCTTATTAACAGTTATCTAACTAATATGACTGTACTAATTTAATTACTACTACAATTATTATTAATGTAATAATTTTTTTTATACTTTTGTTACTGATATTATTAGACTTTAACTATTCTACTATTGCAGCTATTATGGATACCACTATTATTAATACTATTCCTATTATAACACTATTATTACTATTATACTATATTATGATATCCCTATGCCTATACTGTTGATCCAGAAGAAGACGAAAAACCCTGGACACTTTCAGCCAATTTGAGTCACAAGGGGAAAATTCCTTCTTGACCCCGAAAAAAGGCGATCAATCAAACTCACTACTTTTATTAACATCTATCTAATGAATTATTATTAATATAGTCGTATTTATCTAATTACTGCTGGTATCACATTCATATTATAATTCTATAACTAGATTATTATTATTATTTAACTAATATTACTATTATACTATATCATTTGTACTATTGCAACTAATTATTTATATTATACTATTTCATACTTTTATGCTTTTAATATTATTTCAGCTTTGAGAGGTTTACCCAGGATTGTCCATATTATGTTCCTCTTTCCTCTCATATGCTGGTCCACATATTGGTGGATGTTACTCTGCCTTATCCTAATTTTTCTTGTGATGTTCTTGATTTTGATTTTCCCGGAAAGTCGATGTAGCAGTGTACGGGCCCATGGACTTTCTATTGATTCACTATACCAACTGCTCGGCTTTCCGAGAAAAGCCAAACGAGAAAGCAAGCGGCTCAGCGCTCACACGTTCGCTTCTGCCGCTTCATTTTAGCGATCGGTGGGGGACTCAGTGCTCAGACCCCCAGCGATCAAAACTTCTGACATGTCACTATGACATGTCAGAAATTTATTGAACGTTTAGTTACCCTTTAAGTTAGTTCTGTCTTCAGACATTCCCATAATACCTTCTATATGGATGTAACTTCAACAAACCTTTCAAAAAGACAGCAAAATAGCCAATATTC
Source organism: Rhinoderma darwinii (assembly GCF_050947455.1). Taxonomy (NCBI): domain Eukaryota; kingdom Metazoa; phylum Chordata; class Amphibia; order Anura; family Rhinodermatidae; genus Rhinoderma; species Rhinoderma darwinii. The sequence goes on from NC_134696.1 coordinate 25,463,952, forward strand.
CCACTAACTTCCATCTTGTAGAGAGGTGAAGGGAGAAGCTTCATACAATAGGCCAGTCTTCTTAGCTTTTCCTCTGGGGTGATGTTCATATAAGCTGAAAAAAATACAACCAGATAATGGGATCAATCATAAATGGACAGAAACCTTCACAAAACCCAGTGTTATAAATACACAGAACAATCATCCATAGAAGCAGGAAACAGAAGCAATGCCGGGACATCAGACACATTTTTTTTAATTAATAAACTTTATTTGATATTTTGTTGCCCATTTGGTGAGTTTTACTTTGGATTATTCTTTTTTTTATTATAATCACAGCAGCCCCCCTGAAGTTGTGCCGCATCCTCACAGGAATTGTTAAAGAAAGTTCATTCTAAACTTGTATAACTTTTCATTATACATGAATGACCATTATTTCCCACGATCCATGAAAACCCCTTAATATGGATCTGAGCTTGGGGTCACCTGTTACCAGTAAAAAGTAGAGACCCATCTGACAACATATAGTACAGGGAATGGTTAGTCACCCCAGTGTAAAGAATTCTACCTGATCCAACACTGGCTGAATGTCCGGTCCACACGGTCTCTGGTGCAGTCGTCACTCCAATGAAATGTCCTCCGGAGTTGTATCCAAATCATATAAAACAGTCAACATCTAGTGAAACCATTAAGTGAAAAGGTAACCTGTATGCTGCACACTTTACGGAATACAAAGTGCTACCCAAGCCGCCATCTATAGAGTTATTCATCTATATGGCTATCATAGCTCTTTACCAACTGGTGTACACTCAGTGAATCCTTTGGGGAATCCTTGTCCCCTATTATATTAACAACTGCTGGGAATTTTGCTTCTCAGACCCACATTATTCTTCCAAACAATGGAGGTCCCTGCCCATGCTAAAATGTCAGGACCTCTTCGTAGCATCTTTAGTTTTTCACAAAAAACCCAACAGTGCTGAGCCTGAGAGCCCATTCCCAAATGTCTAGGGGGTTGTTCAGCTCCAAAGTGTCCCAATGAATCAGCGGCTGGGCCCCAGTGCAAAATCTGTAACGACCCCTCACCTGCCACGTGCCAGTTATAATACTGGTGTCTCCATACGAGGCCCTCAGAGGGAACATCGGACGTCCTCACAAGACATGAACCTGAGATAATGTGTGTGCCATGCTTATATATCTCTTCATATTTCTACATAGTCATTTATGCAAGATACCTAACTAATGTGTTAATAAATGTATGTTTAATCTTATTAAAGGTTATAACGTGGCATTTTTATTTTTAATACAGTAATAATTCTTTGTTATTTTATTCTAAATTTTATTCAACCATTAGTGTCTACTATGAATACTTTGATATGCCAAATATCTGTTGCTATTTACCAAATTTAACCACTTCATTGCGCTTTTTTGTTTTCTTGCTTGCATTTAGATGATCAATTTTTATTTTACTCTTTGTATAGTCAGTCTTTCCCTTCTCAATTATTAGGGTGAAAGTGCACGTCTCTAAATTTTAATTCATTAAGAAATAGATTCTTGTTTTATTCTCACTATTTACTATCTTCTCTTTCCCTAAGGCCCTCGATGCAGCAAGCGCCGATCAAAAAAACAGCTAATTTCTGCCGACAAAGATAATATAAAAACTTTTAAAAACGATACAATCAGCAGATGAACGTGCGTTTGCTCGTTCATCTGCTGATCGCTGCCCTATGAACGCTCGTCTGCCCGATAATCGCCCAGTGTAAAACCCCCTTCAATTTCCTACAAAATGTAGAAGAAATATTTGGAGGCATAATATTGTTTTCCAAACTGGATACTATGGCTATCGCCAGGGCAGTACAGCCTGGGCCTGTTTATTTTACTACCAGAGCATGAACGGTAATGGTCAAAAAATCGTAACCTGGGATTTGTTTCCTATACCCCCCCCCCCCTCCAGGCCGCAATAAGTGACAGGAGCAACTTCTCTACACAGATAACCAAATGACTGCACTGATCAGGTAACATTTGTACCTTTTGTGGCAGTCAGACGGCTTTTCATATTTTTGACTGTAAAGTCAAAAGGTTCATTTACACGAGCCAAATATTGGTTCATACAAACGCTCATTCTCAATCATTGCCTTGTGTAAACAGGGCAGCGATCAGACGACAAATGTGCGCTGATCAACCGGTAAATATCTGTCAAATTGATACGGTTCAGACAGAAAAACACCTGTACACCTTCATACTAAATCACAGGCATATAGAAGTACAGTAGGGCCTCATGTATTCTTTTATGGGTGCCATATTACAGCTTAGAGGTTATAAAGAGCCATAATACGGATGTATGCATATGGCCCTGAAGCACAAATCACTGTAAAAGTTGCTACTGGCCATGATAGAAAGGTGTCAGAACACACAGAGCATCGAAGCTTGTGGCATTTGGGGCTGCGTAGCAACAGTCCGGCCAGAGTGCCCAATACTGACCCCTGTCTATCACCGAAAGAACCTACAATGGGAACGTGAGCATCAGAAATGGACCATAGAGCAATGGTAGAAGGCGGCCTGGTCTGATGAATCGCGTTTTCTTTTACATCATGTGGATGGCCGGGTGCGTACACGTTGCTTACCTGGGGAAGAGATACACCAGCATACACTATGGGAACAAGGCTGAGGCAGTCTGATGATCTGGGAAATGTTCTGCTGGGAAACCTTGGGTTCTGGCTTCAATGTGGATGTTATTTTGACACGTACCACCTACCTAAACATTGCTGCAGACCAAGTACACCAATTCATGCAAACAATATTCCCTAATTACAATGCCCTTATTCAACATAATAATGCCCCTGCCACACTGCAGACATTGTTCAGGAATGGTTTGAGGAACATGACAAAGAATTCAAGGTGTTGACTTGTTCTTTAAATTCTCCAGTTCTCAATCTAATTGATCATCTGTGGGATGTGCTGGAAAAACAAGTCCAATCCATAGAGGCCGCACCTCACAACTTACAGGACTTACAGCATCTGCGGCCAATGTTTAGGTGCCAGATACCACAGGAACCTTCAGAGGTCTTGATGGGTCAGAGCTGTTTTGGTAACACGAAGAGACCTACACAATATTAGGCAGGTGGTTTTAATGTTATGGCTCATCTGTGTATAAGGCATATATTATATAATTGGAAATATATATATATATATATGTATGTATGTGCCCTATCACTTCTGGCATCCCAGATGTTTGCATGCTGCCATCAACATCCAGACATCTGCAGACTGATGCACCAATGTCAATGTGCCAACACATCGTCTTGAAGTTTAGATGCTCCAACACTGTAGGTCCTGGCTGGGGACAATAGAGAAGGTTCCAGGACCTACACAATTGTTGCCTTAGACTTGCCACTGTTGGAGTTCCACTTTCTGTTGATATTACCACTGAGGTATTAAAGGACTATTTTTGTACAAAGCTGCATTAACCGGATTTACATATCATTAGGTGCAGGATTTATGTGAATTTCACTGTAGTAAAAGATTAGAAACTATAGCAATAACTCCCATATAATGCAATAAAACAGGGCTATACAGTGCTGAAATAACCCACATACAATGCTATATACATAGTGCACACAAAATATCTGCAATGCAATGAAAGAAACACGTGTTAGAATAACATTAAAGCAAATTGAGCCTCGGTGAATTTTAGGCAGCACCTCAGAAGATCCCAACCCATCTCTTATGAGTCTGGTGGGTGAGACACTTTCACTGGTATTTTTTATCATGTTATATCTTGTTTTAACTTCCAGATTGATGCTGGAAAACCCCATAGAAGTATTTTCACTGTAAGACATTCCTACAGACTGAAAGAAAATCTCTTCATAGGAAAGCTTCCACCGTTTATTCAGATACCTAAAGGATTGAAAATTCAAATATACATAAAACCTTAGACAGCCTTATAGTGGAGGTAAGGGGATATCATCAGAGCTGAATATAAATTTATGGAGACTCCTGGGCATAACATTGTGAGGGGGGGGGGGGGTGCTTCACTCTGAAACACAATGCCATCATATAGTGCCATACAGCACTCAAATCAGCAGCCAACCTACCGTCAGCAACTGTTAAGCCCACTTAATGCCCCTTCTACCCAACTTGAGTTGTCATCCCCCATAAGAAGCAGTGATGGAGTAGCATTTACTGGCCCCAACAAAGGAATCAATTCTGAGGGCCTACAGTCAATCTCTACAGAACATATGGACGCCCACTTGAAATTATGTTGCTATCATTGCAAACAAAGGTTATACCATTAATGAATTGTTATTATTCAATTAGTGAATCCACCCATAAGAATTGTCTCTAGTAATGGCCTCCTAATCAGCTTGAGGTGGGGTTGTCTTCTGCTGGATGTTTGTGGACCATTATTAAATCAGAACATGGGCCCACTGGAGGATCCTCTGGTGGGCATGTCCGACCCTGACACCACCTCAAAGCAAAGATTATAGGTATCACAGGTATCTGTAATCTTATAATAACTCATTCAGCCGCACTCTGTTTTGTATCACTGTGTATATCACACTAAATATGGAAAGGATTGTCTGAGGACGTTCAAAACAAGATAATAGTCAAGTATAGAGGGTGCAAGATCAACCCCCGAAGAGCTTGATATTCCTGTAACAATTGCCAAATTATCAAGACAAGGTCCATGGGGCTATAACCAACATCCCTAGACATGGCAGTAAGAAGAGTGATAGGAAAGATCATTCAGGTGGTCTTGAGACAACCTTGAGACAGATCCAAGCTGACTTATTAAAATAAGTTCTATGGTAGAAGACCCAACAAGGGGACACTTCTAAGAGAGAAACACAAAAAATCTAGACTGGGGATTATCAAAGTGCATGATAGAAAGTCATGGTCTTACTAGAAGAATGTATTAAGGAAGCAGAATTAGAGCTTTTGTGTAAATGATCACCACACTATGGTCACAGAGAATAAACCAAGTCTCTCAACAAAGGAACACCATCCCTACCATGAATCCCTATCATGAAATATGGGGGTTCACTAATGATTTGGGATTGACTGATGCTCCTGGCGTGAAGAACCTAGAAGCTGTGCATCAGGCATGGTAAAAATAGAGAATATTCAAGACATTTTGAAGTGAAGCACACTGCCCACTGTCAGAATGTCTCAATAATGCCCTCTTGCACACGACTGAGTGCCACTCAGGTCATATTTCATGGCATTCGAGTGGCACCCGATAGTTTTTATGGAACCATTTACTTCAGTGGGTGAATCGTGTCCATGAAAACGGACCCGACTCTCCGATCTGTGGGAAAATAGAACATGTCCTATCTTTCCACGGATCACGGATGGGACTTTGGCGGCACATACGGTCGTGTGCAAGACGGCTTACAAGTCATGGATTCTCCATGAGAATATAACCAAAAATATACCCCACAAAGTATCCAAGAATGGTTTGGAACGAAAAATTTGACTGCTCAAAATTATTGGCCTGCTAGTATTCCTGATCTGAATCCTGCTGAACATATCTGGAAAGAGCTGAAGCTCTCAGTCTGGAGAAGGTACCTATCAAACTGAAAAGAACTTGAGCGGTTATCTCAAGAACAGATGGCCAACAACAAATCAAGAAGAAGACTTCACTCAGCTACAGAGAGCACTTGATTCCAGTTCTCCAAATGCCCAATATTTTTGTCCATGGCGTTTGAAATAATATGAAATCCTAAAGCAAAGGCAAAGTTTTTGTGAATGTGAACTAAAGAATGGTGGATATAAAATACATTGGTCGACTTCAACTATGTTGAGATAAAATTGGGAAAATTTGGGAAAAAAATTTCGCCCACATCTGTGTATATGTTTAATATTGCAATACATATAAATTGTTCATGGCAACCAAATACTACATTTTGGCAGTCGAAGTGTAACATAAGTCAAAACTATAGCAAATATATATATATATATATATATGAAAATAAAAAAATAAAAAAATAAAATAAATATATATATATATATATATATATATATATATATATATATATATACATACACAAGCAGATTTACAGAGTAGTACAGAGTCCATATACAATTTGGAACGGTTTCCAGCACCGCAGGCATGTGTTAATTGACATAAGTGGTTTATTTCCTGCAAAAGTTAACATCGTTACAACAGGTTCCAGGATGACAGAGCCTCTACAGCTGCCGGTCATGCCAGCGCATGCCTCACCTGAAAGAATACGTCTGCAAGCCACAAGCCTTGTCTTCGATTTTTGCTTTATTAAGGCTGGGTTCACATGACCTATTTTCAGGCGTAAACGAGGCGTATTATGCCTCGATTTATGCCTGAAAATACGGCTCCAATACGTCGGCAAACATCTGCCCATTCATTTGAATGGGTTTGCCGATGTACTGTGCCGACGACCTGTAATTTACGCGTCGTCGTTTGACAGCTGTCAAAAGACGACGCGTAAAATTACAGCCTCGTCAAAAGAAGTGCAGGACACTTCTTGGGACGTTTTTGGAGCCGTTTTCTCATAGATTCTATTGAAAACAGCTAAAAAAACGCTGCGAAAACGCCGCGAAAACGCAGCGAAAAACGTGAGTTGCTCAAAAAACGTCTGAAAATCAGTTGCTGTTTTCCCTTGAAAACAGCTCCGTATTTTCAGACGTTTTTGGCTCAGCGTGTGAACATACCCTGAAGGGAGCATAGACTGTTTTAATGGAAAACAAAAAGTTGGAAATTAAATTGTGATATGAACATTATGGTGACATCACTGAGACATGAGGGACAGAATGTCTCAGGGCCCAGAAGTTAGGTCTCAGCAGCCGGAAAGCGATAAAGCATTTCTTTTTTAGTTATCCACCAGAATGTCATAATATCCAATATATAATAATAGGTACAAAAATGATAGGAAAACCGTACTGGCAGCTAGGTGGCGTAAAGCAGAAATGTGTAGGTGACGGGGAGATCGGGGGCAGTCGACAGCTGGTGCGGAGGCGGGTTGAACCAAGAGAGAAGGAGAGAGACTACAGACAAAAAGGGTTGGTGGATTGTTGCGGCATAAAGGGACCAGTCCTGGTCCTTCCTACAAGGTCAAGAAACAAGTGCAAGTAACCAGCTTACGTTCAAGAGCAGTGAGCCTTCTACTGCGTATCTGATAGTGGATGTATAGGAACAAGTTGCTTTGCGTGTATTACTGTCATTGCAAACTATTTAGAGTGATCCTTTCAAAGAGACGGCACCCACTTTCAAAAACTTGGACTAAGAACTGTGCCACTCCATGGCTTGGGGACTATACTCCTGGTTGCACAGAGTGTATTGCAACGTGCACTCTGCACGGTTTCCGCCAAGGTAGTCGGGATCCGTGAATGATAGTAATGTAATGGTCACGAGGACCCACAGAGGCACAGGGCGATCGCAATACTAAGTGTCAGGTGCAACTCAGTGCGAGCGCAAGGGTAGACGGTAGCAGGGAGTGACCTCTAAGAGACCTAAATTGGCACGGCAGGATAGGCTAAGAGCCAACAGTCACTTTGGTGCAGCAACCTGAATGTGGGCCTCCTTTAATAACAGAACCAATAAAAGCCACAGTGGGTGCCTAGATATACTCTTCAATGGGCTATTAAAATTGTTGGTGCTAAACCAAAAAATGGGAACACTGGAAATATTTCCACCAACTATATTTTTGAATTTTTGTGCCGTGTAGGTAAAGCCTAGGTTCTCGGAAGACTTCACTGTGAAAACATTGTAAAATCTTGTAGTGATAACTAAATAATATATACACTCCACTGCCCGGGCTGCCACTCATTTGCAAAACTGAGATAACAATATATTTAAAGCAACTCACTTGTGGTGTGATGAGTGCTGGTTATTTAGATGATACATTGCACGTTGATATGCCCTGCAACTAATTTGCAGTGAAACAAGAGTGAAAACATATTGCACAATTAGGCAATTATCTGGAGTGATTGCTGTACCTGAAAATAATTAAGAGTGATAGTAAACTCAACAATGCTTCTAGTCTTGACAAGACATGTCCAGAATGTGATATTTTTTGGAATGTCGCTTCAGAATAGACCTATCCTGCTACATCACAGTAAAGTGGAGAGTCAGCTAATCTACTGGGGGACATTGCTCAAAGGGGTTCTCCACTTTAGACAATTCCTTTTTATGAGTCGATAGATGATCACAGTGTGTCCTCCTGCTGGGACTCCCAACCATCGGCTGTAGTCTGTGCAGGAACCTGGGAATAAGTGTTAGATTTCCCTGCAGCGCCACCACAGGGGAAATGAAGTATTAAAATGCATGTAAATTGCGCCTTGCGTTTTAAGCATTTTTTAATGGTGTTTTTAACATGTGCTTTCGGTGGTGCCATACCTAGACAAGTGCAGACCCCTAAAATGCTAAAAAAATGGCGAAAAACAAAATGCCGTATCTATAGGCTTTTTCATATTTCACTATAGACTTTAACCCCTTTCCTAGATTTAATTTAACTGTATGTTATAGCCGGGAAGGGGGAGTATGGAGTTGGCTCATGGGCCACTCCATACGCACTGTAACGCCCGGGATCGTAGATAACTCTTGTCCTGGCTGTTTAACCACTCAGATTCTGTGGTCAATAGTAACCGTGGCATTAAAGCCGTTAGAAAGCGTGGGACCCCCTCCATCATCCCATCGGCCCCCTTGCGATGCAATTGCAGGGTTCTGATGTTTGTCATGGCAGCCTGGGAGCTAATGAGGGCCCCAAGACTGCCATCTTGATATATCTATTAATCCCTTTCAGAGGCAGGGCTTAATAGGAGAGCAGTAAAACTACAATATATAAGTATTGCAGTGTATTGTGTCAGCTATCTAAGTACCATAGCGGGACTACATTTTTTTTTCGAAATGAGTTAAATAAAGTTTTTACTAATGTAAGAAAAAAATTATTACGGGAGTCACCTGTCATAGTGGACTGTTCAAAAACTCCAAAATATTCATCAACAAAGTGCAGAAATCGATCCAAAGTTTATGGCGCCAAATAGTCTTAGTCTAAAGTGATCTTATTCTTTTCACACTTAGGCCCCATGCACACGACCGTGCCCGCAATCACGGCCCGCGATTGCGGGCACGGCCGGCCGCTGACTGACAGCCGCATTTTACTTTGTATGGGAGCACGGCCCGCAAAATGCGAAAGAACGGACATGTTCCATAATTCCCGGAACATTTCCACGGCACTGACACCCTTCCGTAGTGCTACGGAAAGGTGTCAGTGTTCAATGAAAGTGAATGGCTCCGTTTTTGCGGACCGCGATTGCGGTCCGCAAAAACGGAGGTTTTTTGCTGTCGTGTGCATGGGGCCTCAGACATTTTGAACCATATGTCGCAAATTACATTTCCAAATATCCCATTATTGTCAAATACTCTCTAGGACAATGGCACACTTGGGATCCTACATCAGTGACATATATTGGTTAATATATAAAGGGAAGGCAGCTAAGCATCTTAAAGGGACAGTCAGCTGTTAGACAACCGTGTGATTTTCCCCATGAGTTCCTTATAGTAAATGGGGCTTCTTTTTAGGTCCCCTCTATTATCTAAAGCTAAGATGGCACCAAGTACTCCAATGGTTGGCTTGGACGTCCATAGGTATATTTGTTCTGTTACTCCACGGATGTTTATTTTTAGACAGTTTATTTTACCTACAAGTTAATGGGAAATTTTCCTTGTAATAATACAGTATATTTTGTTAGAATTAATGATTTACGGCTCTACAAGACAGCTTTATCTCCTGAAGACCGTATCTTGTAGCACCGAAGATGGTCATTATAGGAGAGGAACCTTATAGGATGTAGAGTCACATTCAATATGACATAATTTACAGTTGTTATTCCACTTCTACAGTCAATATAATTCACAATTGCAGAAGATTGGATATATGACACTATTAATCATTCTTTGATTGCTGCTTATGTAAAATGACTCATGTGACTGTTTGCATTACCAAAAGTAAGTTTTCTGTCAAGAGGTGGGGGCCCATTCTTGACTTTGCTACGGGACACTATGAATTCTAGTTACACCACTGGTCGTTATATAGGGTTTTGCATTCCCGACTTACCGCTAGATACAGCTGCTCTGAATACAGGATACAAAGCAGCTGTATCACAAAAAATAAAAATAATTTTAATAAAAAGTATTTAGAAAGTTGCACCAATCACACTGATACACATTTTTATTACAAAAACTATTTCAAAGGTGTCCATAGTCTTTAAAGAGTTTAGTCATGCTCCGCCCCTTCAGGACCTGCACTAGACATAACACATTATATCAGCTTTTCTTTAAGTATGTTATATAACCGATACCACAAGATAAATAATATATACATACCAGGAAAAACCTGCTAATAACCATACAGTATAATCCCTGCTTGGGCTTGTAACGTTATCATTTGACAGTTTTTACAGGAATCTGAAGCCTTTGTATTTATCCTTTGTATATATGAATGTGCTCGGTGTTGCTAAGTTCTGTCATTTGTAACATGTCCATGAATTCCTGTGTTTTCAGTGTCCTTAAATTCTACTAAACTTGTCCAACTTCCAGGTATGCAATTTAGTCTATTAAGTTTATTTGTCATGCCGGAATACAGTCACTTTGCCAAAACTATTAAAATTATACTCATCCTATTAAATTCCCTGCCAGGGAAGCAGAGTGTGTACAGCCTTCTCCTGCCTATATAGTTAGAGGTGACACCTCCATATTAAAGGAAAAATACTATGCTCGTAAGGTCCGCTTATATCATTTATATTCCCTTAAGTGGACGCTAACATTTCAGAGAGTAATATATAGTGCAGAGAGCGGACGTGCAGATGTAGCAGAGCGGAGTTCTTTTGCACAACTGATTGAAAGGGGCTATTTGCTTTTTCTTTTTTTCAGAAACAGCGCCACTCTTGTTCATGGGCTTTGCCTGGTATTGCAGCTCAGCCTTATTTACTTGAAAAGCATTGAGCTGCAATACCAGACACAGCCCATGGACAGGAGTGGCACTGTTTCTAGAAAAAAATTATATTATATAAGACTTACTTTTAATTTACTTCGTTATCTTGATTTAGAGATTACTTAGAGGTCTCTATTATGTTCATGTCCCGTTCCCAAAGTGTGGGTAGAAGCGTTGTGCCCCTAGCAAGCATTAAGATGTATTTGTACATCTTAATGTACATCTGGACGTATATGTGTGTATATGATCTACAGAATAAAGTATATGTATAGCTGTATTCTTTGTGAAGGCCCTCACTTAAAAGAGGAGTAGCTTGCTACTTGTCATTTTTGGGTACGCTCAGAATAATCCCATAGTAATAGAGGTCACTGATCTTTTCAACATCTTTATGTACAAATTGGAGAGATTATAAAATGTAATCAAGAGCTAGCTATAGGGAAGATATGCAGCAGTTTGTGCCCCAGAGCTTCTCCTCGTTTTGTAGTTGAGTGTTACTTATAACCATAGTCAGCCATTTTGCATTGATGAAGTTGTATGTTTTGGTCACCTAGTCACCTACTTGTATACAAGTACACACAGAAACTTATGTGCTCTCCTTCGTTCTTCTGCTCGCCATCCATTGACCCTATGCCAGTCAATTCTATATATTAGTCAATGCCCCTTTGCTTTTTGTAACTATTGAACTACTCGGATTAATTTAGTGTTTGTAACTCTGGTCCACATTTACCCGCAACAGGTTATGTTTTAAGAATTTGTTTAATACTGCACACGTGATTTAAGTAGTTTTACTAGATGTGGAATGGTCCCAGGTGTCAATGGGAACTCTCTAGAAATAGGGCACTTAAAGGGGTTTTCCCATGAGGAACATTTATGACATATCCACAGGATATGTCATAAATGTCAGCTAGATACGGGTCCCACCTCTGGGACCCACACCTATCTCTGGAACGGGGCCCCTAAACCTCGTTCTAGATTTTTCTGCTCACACTGATCTACGCTGTTTCCGTAACGTCCGTAGTAGTGAATGGCAGTTACGGAAGCAGCGTAGCATGTGAGCTACACTGTTTCCGTAACTACCATTCAGTTCTATGGGGCTTACGGAAACAGCGTAGCTCAGCAAACTACACTGTTTTCACCTTCATGGTCGTAAATCAGCCGAAACACAAACAGGTAGAATGGGGTTTAGGGGCCCCATTCTAGAGATAGGTGCAGGTCTCAGAGGTGGGACCCGCATCTATCTGACATTTATGACATATCCTGTGGATATGTCATAAATGTCCCTCGTGGGAAAACCCCTTTAAGGACTGGATAGTCCCCCTTAAAATGTTTTTAATAAAAAATGTTGCCAGAAGTGGAAAGTTAATACATTCACAATGATTAGGTGAGTCTATACAAAATATTACATTCTAGACTTGCAGACCAAAACTTGGTCTTTGTTGAAAAAGTTGGATAAAGGTCACTTTTAATCCTTGTTTAAATTCCGTCTGGTAATGGGAAATTATTTTTTTTTTCTTTTAGGGCAGATTGGCACATGTTTTATGTTTTTTTCATTAATAGGGAAAAACTAAGTTTCCACATCCACATCCCCTCCCATGGTTAAACTTATTTCAATTATACTAGCTAAGTAACTAGAGTAGGGATGGCTTTGGATTGTTTGGCGTCCTGTGCAGAACCTACTATTGACACCTCCCTATAGTTTACCATATAGTGCCCAAATAATATCATGATATAATACCCAAGTAAATTAGCCACAAGGCGACCAAATTACAATATCCAGTCAAAAAACTACGGAATGTAGCTATAACAGGTGCAGCTAACTACCAAGTGTGGCATTGGGGGTGCAAGCTCAGGGTGCCCAGGCTATCAGGACTTGTAGCGCTCCCTTCAGTAGTGACGGGTTATGAACCCTGTGAGACGCCACAAGAAAAAACACAGCATGAGAACCCCTCAATGCTTTGTGTGACACCAGGTAAGTTGACTTTCATAGGATAGAAAAAATAATATATACAAAAGATAAATACAAAAGGAAAATACAAATTTTGGGTAGACCCATTAACCCTACGCTGTGGGCCCTTACCCTGAAATAATTTTTAGATGATGATAATAATGGTAAAACCATTATTGACTTTGCTATTTTGGCCCCTAAATAAATATCAGCACCGATTTGTGTTTTTTCATCATGGTATCGAATCACTTTTTTTTGTCAACCAAGGTCTAATATTTAGTAGAGAAAAGAGTTGTGGCGGGAAGTCTAAACTGTGGTTCCTGCTTCCTACCAAACCATAAACATTTTCTTAAGCTCTAGTGTCATTTAAATAAATAGTAAATGCGTTAGCCCAACGCCCCTTCAAAGGGATATGTCAGCTTTTCCCTGTGGTTCTCACCAAACAAATTTGTCAAGCAAGAAAAAGCTAAATATTAATTCCCACTGTCAGGTTCAACATCCAAATTGGTCGTGTGTATGAAAATGGAGCAGCCACAAGTCTTGTCATAGACCCGTCCACTCACATCCATCTTTCTTCTGTTTCAATTTTCTAGGCTTTTAAAACAACTATGTAATAAACTCATATTAAGGTAAAATTCCTGATCCAATATGGCTGCACTTCCCGCAAAAAAAGTAAAAACAAAACAGAAAGATGACAATATCTTTGTATGTAAAAGAAACATAGTTAATAATAATGTCTATCTTCGGAACCGATTTTCTTCATTGTCATAAAACATTTTAAATAAAAAATGAAGGAACTTTGCAATGGGTTTTCAAATAAAAATGTACTATCATTTTGTTTCTACAGCTCCTATGGAAACCTATGCATTTCCATGGCAACAGACTACAAACAAACACTGTGTTGTTGTCTGATCCTGCAGTCATACTGCTGGCCACTTGTCTCCTAGTTTTTGCTAAAATACACATAAGGCCTTATTCACACGAACGTGTTATACGTCCCTGTGATGGCCGTTAAAACAATGGCCGTCACATGGACCGATGTAATTCAATGGACCTGTTAACGCGGCCGTTGTATTAACGGGTCCGTGAGAAAATAGGACATGTCCTATTTTTTTGCGCTTCACGCATGCTTCCACAGACTGTATTGTATGGGGGATGCATAATAACACATCCCTCAGGGAAAAGCACGGATGCACCTCGGACGTGAAAAACGGCCGTTTTTCACGTCGGAGATGCGCAACGTCCGTGTGAATCTAGCCTGACCGTTACATGAACTTCCTGTCAAAATCATGAACTACCAACAATGACTCAAACTAGAGAAAATAAATTAGGTAAAAATGTTAAGGAATTTTGATGGATCACATTAAATTATGTTAGTAGCATAGATGTAGTAGGATATAGAGTTGGCAATGGACCTCTTTTGGTAGAAGGGTTCCCCATTGATAAGCTGATCACAGGGTGTCATATGGTTGGGAGCCCCAGCAATTAGTGGGGGAACCCGGCAGCAAGTGCTTAATTTTCCTGCAGTGCCACCACAGGTGAAATGAAGAATTACATGGTTCACGTTGAAAGCAATGTGCTGTCTATGTAATGCACAGACCACAGAGAGAGATGCTTTGTAGCCATTCTCTGCTTTGGCTAATGTATGCGGGTCCTATAGTAATGCTCTTATTTAGTGTTTGGGAATGTGTTTTCTATACCAGACAAACCCATTAAAGAGGCTCTGTCACCAGATTTTGCAAACCCTATCTGCTATTGCAGCAGATAGGCGCTGCAATGTAGATAAGAGTAACGTTTTTATTTTTAAAAAACGAGCATTTTTGGCCAAGTTATGACCATTTTTGTAGTTATGCAAATGAGGCTTGCAAAAGTCCAAGTGGGTGTGTTTAAAAGTAAAAGTCCAAGTGGGCGTGTATTATGTGCGTACATCGGGGCGTTTTTAATACTTTTACTTGCTGGGCGCTCTGATGAGAAGTATCATCCACTTCTCTTCAGAACGCCCAGCTTCTGGCAGTGCACAGACACAGCGTGTTCTCGAGAGATCACGCTGTGACGTCACTCACAGGTCCTGCATCGTGTCAGACGAGCGAGGACACATCGGCACCAGAGGCTTCAGTTGATTCTGCAGCAGCATCGGCGTTAGCAGGTAAGTCGATGTAGCTACTTACCTGCAAACGCCGATGCTGCTGCGGAATCAACTGTAGCCTCTGGTGCCGATGTGTCCTCGCTCGTCTGACACGATGCAGGACCTGTGAGTGACGTCACAGATCTGCCCTGCCAGAAGCTGGGCGTTCTGAAGAGAAGTGGATGATACTTCTCATCAGAGCGCCCAGCTAGTAAAAGTATTAAAAACGCCCCGATGTACGCACCTAATACACGCCCACTTGGACTTTTACTTTTAAACACACCCACTTGGACTTTTGCAAGCCTCATTTGCATAACTACAAAAATGGTCATAACTTGGCCAAAAATGCTCGTTTTTAAAAAATAAAAACGTTACTGTAATCTACATTGCAGCGCCTATCTGCTGCAATAGCAGATAGGGGTTGCAAAATCTGGTGACAGAGCCTCTTTAAGTTTGAATTATAGGGGCAGTGAAAGGAAAAATAATGGTACCAGAAATAGTGCTACTGTAGCAGGATAGATAATAGTAATAGTAGGAAGTATTAGTAGAAGCTGCAATAGTAGTAATATCAGTAATAGCAGTAGAAGCAATAATAGAACAAAAAATGGAAGAAGCATTTATAATTTATAATCATATAGTTAAGAGGGTCAATAGTAGTTCTATTCCCCATAGTGCTATTATTAGAATCCTAAGGCTTCGTTCACATCTGCGTCAGGGCTCCGTGTATCGGTTCCTCCAGAGCTTTCCGTCAGGGGAACCCATGAACGGAATCCTGACTGAAACAAACGGGAACCATAGGTTTCCGTTTGCATCACCATTGATTTCAATGGGGACAAATCCGGTGCAAATGGTTTCTATTTGTCACCGTTGTTTAAGGGTTCTGTCGTTTTGAAGGAATGAATAGTGTAGTGGACAAAGGTATTAATTCCGTCAAAACTACGGAACCCATAAACAACGGAGACATACAGAAACCATTTGCACTGGATTCGTCCCCATTGAAATCAATGGTGATGGAAACGGAAACCTATGTTTTTTTGTTGTTTCAGTCAGGGTTCCGTTCTTGGGTTCCCCTGACGGAAAGCTCTGACGGAACCCATGAACGGAGTCCTGACGCAGATGTGAACGAACTTGTAATCTATGACTCTCATACATGTGGTGCATTAGGCTAAGTTCACACTTGTGTTGTATAATCCGTTACTTCTATCCGTTTGTAGATCAGAATAAAGGATAAAAATGGATCAGTTAAAAATCGCATTGAAATAAATGGGATTTTTAATCATAAGGTAGCATCTAATAGCGTCAGTTAAGTTAGTCATCGTTTTTTTTTTAACATAGAAAAAAGTGCAGAATACAGGACTTTTAGGCTTCGTTCACATCTGCGTCAGGGCCCCGTTCCGATGTTCCGTCTGAGCTTTCCGTCGCAACGGAGCCATGACTGACACAAATGGAAACCATAGGTTTCAATGGTGACGGATCCGGTGCCAATGGTTTCCGTTTGTCTCCATTGTGCAAGGGTTCCGTTGTTTTGATAGAATCAATAACGTAGTCGACTATGTGAACGAAGCCTTACTCCGTTCAAAAAAAAAACGGATGTCTAACGGATGGGTTATTTTAATCATTGGTGTCAATGTAAAACTGATTGTAATCCGTTTGCATCCGTTATTTTGATTTCAATGAGTTTTTTTAACTGATCCGTTTTTATCCTTATCCTGATCTAAAAACTTATCAGAGTAACGGATTATAGAACGCAAGTGTGAATTTAGCCTTAGACTCTGTTCACATTAGCGTCATGACTTCCGCATTTAAAGGGGTTTTTAATGTTTGATTAGTTGGAGTCCGAATCCCGGGACACCCGCCAATTGGCAGAATGAAGGGGCCATGTCAGTCCACTTGAATGGGCCTGAGCTGCAATACCAGGCACAGCCACATGTACGGATGCATTCTTGGGCCTAGTACTGCCGCTCAGCTCCGTTCAAGTAGACCAACACTGCCCCTTCATTATGATGCTCAGTTGAGTTCTAGAGGTCCGACCCCCACCAAGTAAACATTGATGGTCTACCCTAAGGGCATGCCCCCACGTGGCGGATTTCCTCCGCAACTGTCCGCATCAATGCCGCACCTAATCCGGGTTGCGGATTACGGCTGCGGATCTGCCCAAAATGTGCAGTAAATTGATGCGGACTAGCTGCTGCGGACTGCGGAAAAAGTGCTTCCCTTCTCTCTATCAGTGCAGGATAGAGAGAAGGGACAGCACTTTCCCTAGTGAAAGTAAACAAATTTCATACTTACCGGCCGTTGTCTTGGTGACGCGTCCCTCTTTCGGCATCCAGCCCTACCTCCCCTGGATGACGCGGCAGTCCATGTGACCGCTGCAGCCTGTGATTGGCTGCAGCCGTCACTTAGACTGAAACGTCATCCTGGGAAGCCGGACTGGAGACAGAAGCAGGGAGTTCTCGGTAAGTATGAACATCTATTTTTTTGACAGGTTGCTGTATATTGGGATCGGTAGTCACTGTCCAGGGTGCAGAAACAGTTACTGCCGATCGCTTAACTCTTTCAGCACCCTGGACAGTGACTATTTACTGACGTCTCCTAGCAACGCTCCCGTAATTCCGAGAGCCCCATTGACTTCCTCAGTCTGGCTGTAGACCTAGAAATACATAGGTCCAGCCAGAATGAAGAAATGTCATGTCAAAAAAGCAAGACGCATCCGCAGCACACATAACATGTGCATGACAGCTGCGGACTTCATTGCGGAATTTAGAATCTCCATTGAAGTCAATGGAGAAATTCCGCCATGAGTCCGCAACCAGTCCGCCACTGCTCCGCAACAGACAGAGCATGCTGCAGACACCAAATTCCGCTCCGCAGCCTATGCTCCGCAGCGGAATTTTACGCATTGTCTAAACGAACACTTCTAAATTTAAGTGGAAGTCAATGGAGAAACGGCTCCGCTGCGGATTAACGCTGCGGAGTGTCCGCAGCGGAATTCAAGTTAAATTCCGCCACGTGTGAACCCAGCCTAAAGGGGTTTTTAATGTTTGATTAGTTGGAGTCCGAACCCCGGGACACCCGCCAATTGGCAGAATGAAGGGGCCATGTCAGTCCACTTGAATGGGCCTGAGCTGCAATACCAGGCACAGACACATGTACGGATGCATTCTTGGGCCTAGTACTGCCGCTCAGCTCCGTTCAAGTAGACCAACACTGCCCCTTCATTATGATGCTCAGTTGAGTTCCAGAGGTCCGACCCCCACCAAGTAAACATTGATGGCCTAAGAGTAGACAATATATACTCACGGAAAAATCCTTTAATGGATCCATTTTGAAATATAGCCTAATGGATCCTGATGAATTTTATTGACTTAGTAATGGGCTCACTCAGGTTTACGTTGGACCTCCATGTTCTTTACGGCAAGTATAACGCTGCAGACTGCGTTTTCTTAGGGTCAAAAAGCGATGGAAACCTGATGCAACAACTAGTGTGAACAGAGTCTAACATACTTTATTTGGCAGATGACCATCAATAAGTAACAATCAGGGAGTAATGTCCATTGGTGTTCTCCATGAGTGAACGTCATGTATGGGACAAACATTTACATCTAGTATATGGCCGCCGAGTCTTATTTCTTACAATTCATGACAATTACTCAGTATGACTTTATTTCCTACATCTAGACGACATATCCCCGATCCGCTGTTCTCTTTTATTTGATAGATCAGTATTTATATTACTGTAGTTTATGGCCGTTGTCCAGGATACTGTGTCAGAAATGGGACCAGGGGGATTTACCGTTCTCCAGAGTTATTACTGAATCCCCAGATCCCTGTTCTCATTCTACTTCATAGACAAGCAGGGACAGATTTTCTATTCCACAGCCAAGCAGTTGGCTGGAATTCTGTGATTTGCCTGAGATCAGCAGAATCGACATGTCTAGAATAAATGACAAACTCTGCAGAGTTCAATTAAAGAATAGGGAAATACAACACTATCATTAGATTTTCAGATGTGGTTTGAGTGTAATATTATGGCTAAGTGTGTCATGAAAGTGTTTATGGCTCAGCTGGGAAGTATTTTTAGAGCCGTGAGCTCGTCATAATGTCCAGGATGTTGCTTCTAAAAGTCTAGGTGAACTATATCATTGCAAAACTCAAGATGAAGTAGGTGTCCGTCGGCACTTCAGCTCCTGATACATTATTTTTACATAAAAATGGAATGGAGTGGTGAAAAATGCCTATTAGGATATAAAGGCGCCATAGATGGGAGGGGGGGGGGGGGGACGGCAACCTCTAAGAGCCAAAGTGGAGAATCGCTGCAAAAGGGTTAGGACAACTCCTTTAGAATTCTTCCTATTAGGCTATTGGACTGATTTGTGGGAATCTGCCAATTGTTTAAAGGGGGTTGTCCAGGTTGGGGGAAGTATTTATACTGATGACCTATACTGATGGACCCCCATCGACCAGTATATGGTCAGTGGGGGTCCATCACCAGGACCCTGCACCGATCAGCAGTTCCGGCTATATATGGGCGCCGGAAGCTATGCAGTGGTCGGTGCTGGAAGCAGAAGGCTCCGACCACAGTACAGCGGCTGAGCTGGGTTACTACAGCTCTGCAGCTACACTGTGACCGAAGACTTCTGCTTCCGGCACCGCGACCATTGCATAGCTTCCAGCGCCTGGAGGCAGCAGCAACTGTTGATCGGTGTGGAGTCCGGGTGTCCGACCCCCACCGATCATATACTGATGACCTATCCTGTGGATAGGACATCAGTATAAAAAACAGCCCACAACATGGACAACCCCTATAAAGTTGATTGGATGAGCTGGACAGTTGACATAAAAACGATAATAACCGCAAAGGTGGCCAAGGTGGGACTGGGGCTCATTGGGCTCACCATGAAAATGATTCCGAGGGTGACCTTTCATTTACGTCTCATGCACACGACCGAGTCAGTCCCGTCAGTGATCCGAGGAAAGATAGGACATGTTCTAACTTTCCTCGGATCGGAGACTCGGACCATTTTTCACGGACCCGCTAAAGTGAATGGGTCCGTGAAGACTATCGGGTGCCACTCGGATGCCGTCAAAAATGGTCACAACGGTCATGTGCAAGAGACCTTATACAGAACACGTCCACTTTTTATTGCACCGTAATCTTTGTTCTTATCATAGCACACACAGGACGTAACATCAGTAAGGTCCAATAGTGATTGGCTCCAAAGTTAGCTCCAAATGGGAGTGGATTTGGGGCCCATTTTTGTGTCAGAGCCCGGGCCCATCAGAGGATCCTTTGGTATTCATGTGGGCCAGATTAACCCTGAAGGTGGCAGTAGGTACTAGCTCAGCAGCTTACAGTTCGGTCAATGTATCATGGTCACTGAGACATATGAGCAATGTTAAACTCCTAAATTATTTTAAAGCAAATATGTATGCCAGTAAAAGGAGCGCCATGGGTAATTGATATCAACTATTATTCAACCTCCCATGCAGACAGGAACCAATAAAAGATCATTTACCAAAAGACCTAACATTGAAGTTGGTTTCTGCTGTTGATTCTTATGTAGAAAAATATGAGACCATAATGAAAATTTATACAACTCTCTAATATACTTTGTGTGTCAAATCCTCATCATTTTCAAGATCTAAAAGATATATATCAAGAAAACTATTGATAACATCCAGAGGCTGAAAAAACTTCTACAAACCTGAGGGTGCAGCCACACGCGGAATATTTGGTTGCAAAATTTTTCTGCAATTGAATATCAGTTCCTATCATCTGAATGGAAATTGCAGAAATCAATAAACCTGCTGCAGATAATACCGCATTCAGATGAATGGAACTGATTTGCCACATGTGACTGCACCCCAAGGCCGAGTTCACACGTTGTGTAAATACTGTGGTTTTTCCGCAACGTATTTCGTTGTGGAAAATCCGCAGTATAATACAGTAGCAGCAAAGTGGATGAGATTTGAGCAAATGTCATCCACACTCTGCGTAGATGATAACACTCAGAAATTAACCTGCGTTTTTTTGGGCGTAACCGCTGCTTTTTTGTTGCGGGTTTTCCACATTGACTTTAATCAGGAGGTAAAACCTGCAACAAATAGCAGTTGCGATTCCACCGCAAAAATCACAACTCAAGAAAAAATAAAATCCTATACTTACCCAGAATTCTGTGCTTTTTCGTCCAGGCTGGCCTTCTAGGATGACGTTTCATCCCATGTGACTGCGGCAGCCAATCACTCGCTGCAGCAGTCACATGGGATGAAACGTCATCCCAGAAGGCCGGGCAGCAGGACAGCAGAGGGACATGTCGCCATGGCACGGGTAAGTATAAAACGTTTTCCGCAGTGGACATTCTAGCCGAAAAACTGCACCACAATTTTACATACTTTTACGCAGTGTTTCAGCTCTGTATGAACATACCCTAAGGGTATGTTCACACGCTGAGTCAAAAACGGCTAAAAAGTTTCGCGACGTTTTTCGCTGCGTTTTTTATGGCCGTTTTTGGTGCTGTTTTCAATAGAATCTATAAAAAACAGCTCCAGAAACATTCCAAGAAGTGACCTGCACTTCTTTTTCGCGGCCATTCCTTTACGCGGCCGTTTTTCAAAACGGCTGTGTAAAAAAACTGCCCGTCAGAACAGAATGCAGTTTTTCCCATTGCAATCAATGGGCAGATATTTGGAGGCGTCCTGCTTCCGATTTTTCGGCCGTGTGAACATACCCTAATACTTGCCCTAATACCACAATAGTCAGTCTGTCCCTGATTCTACTTATATTTAGAGACTGGGTTACATTTCCATTCACTGACAGCAAACACAACCTGATCAAATTAAATTATTGATCATGATTATAGTACTCATATGCTTAGATGCCAGGGTATGCCCCTTACTCATGTCTTGGCTCACGATAGTGGGTATTTATTATCCTGTTATAATGGACGGCTCTGCTCATCCGTCTATAAATTTATTTCTGGCTTCTCTGGGATAACAGGAATCGACACGTTTCGTGTTTATTTCATTATTCAGTTTAATATAGAGGTCACTGAGGTTTCACTAAAAATGACAAACTTTTGACATTGCTTAGAAAGTTTTAACAGGATGCCGGTGAGCGCTGCCAGGAAATACTGCTGGAACTCTTGTTTTCTGTCTTAAATCACAAGTGTCGCTTCCTCTGAGATCTCGCACTCACTTTAATCTTCTCTGAAGATCCCTTTCAGCTTTAGATAATCTTTCCCTCTGCTCAATCCTCAATTACCTCTCATTTTACTTAGGCCCTTGTGGTCTACTAAAGAGTTACTGCCAATATATGGATACAGTAATCTCCTTTACTGCGGGACGGGGCAGCTAAGTGCATCCTGAGCTGTCCGCTTACTTCGTACATTTCTCCATGGCTATTTACCCCGGAGGTTTCTAACTTTTGCACATTATAGCAATGCCTCACGTTTCCAGCCGTACTGATGTGGACAAAGAAGCTGAGAACGATGCTGCTAGCGCAGAGCGGGTCAAGTATTAATAATGTCTTTTGTGTGGTGGCGCCAAGAATAGTGGCATCGGCTTAAAAGAAAAAATTAAAAGTATATTACAGAATGTATCAATTTGGCATCATTTGAACTGGAAGGAATAGCGTTAGGCCATATGCACAGGTAGCGTATTCAGTGCAGATTTTTGGTTCGAATTCGGCACCACAGAACTCTATAAGGGCGTATTCATATGAGCGTATTTTACGTCCGTGTGCTGTCCATTATATTCAATAGGCTATTTACACGTCCATGTGAAAAATATGTAGCACTACTGTCATCCATGTGCAGTCCGTTTTTGACGAGTCTGTAGCTAGGAGACGCTGAAAATAAAAGTGGCCCTCCTTCGGGTTTTTTTTGCTGGCGAGAAAAATGGATGACATACAGAAGAAAGAAAACGGACACACAGAATGAAGATGGACGCAACACAGACCGTCACATGAATGGAGAACGGTGCGTTGTTAGCGGATGAAAAATAGACACGCTCAATCCAATAAGCCCTATGGCCGGGTTCCCAGGGGACGGATATGCTGTGTAAAAATCACACAGCGTATCCAACCTGGAACCCGCAGGACTTTCCGTCTGAAAAATTGCACCACACTGTGGTGTGATTTTTGGGACGGAAATTCTGCATGCGTAATTAAGCGCACATACGTACTCTTTCCTCTGACGTCCGCTCCGGCCTCCCAGAATGAAGTTTCAGGCCATGTGACACTGCAGCCTGTGATTGGCTGCAGCGGGCACATGGGCTACAACGTCATCCCAAGAGGCTGGACTGCAGGAAGACGGAAAACGTTCTGGGTAAGTATGTTTGTTGGTTTTTTTTGGCGTTGCGATTTTTGCAGCGTGAACAACACTGACTTTCTGTTGCAGGTTTTGCATTCCCATTGAATTTATTGGGGAAAACCTGCAGCAGAAAATCAATGAAAATGCAGCAATTAAATTCTGCACTGCAGGACAATTTATTAACGTTTCCGCTTTGTTTTCCGCAGCGTGTGCATGAGATTGACTAAATCTCACACACTTTGCTGCTACTGTAAACAATGCAGAATTTCCACACAGAATTCCGTTGCGGAAATTCCGCAGCATTTACGCTACGTGGGAACCCGGCCTAAGGGTGAGTTAAGATGTAGTTGATATTTTCACAGCAAATGCAAAACCGCAATGAATTCACGTCAAAATTCACATTTGATGCATGCGTGTTTTGTTGCGTATTTTGCCATTGATTTCACTCATAGCAAAGGGTGAAATCCATGAAAATCTGCAACAAGTGGACTCAGTTTTGAAAACACCAACCCGCACGCATTGCAATTGTCGTGGATTTTCCATATGAATTCCACACCGAAAATCTGTGAGAAATTAGCGCGAGGTCCGCAATGTGTGAAATTAGGTTTCATGCACAGTGCAGAGGCCTATGCAGTCTCCATGCACTACTGTACAGGTTCTGATAGACTATGTGTCTAAAGAATACCTCCGTGAATACAGAGTTCCGATGGTGCACGCCCCAATGTTTTTGTATGTACAAATCCAATCGAAAAATCAGTATGAGTTTGAGCACATTTTTATTTTAAAATCTACGACAGATTTAATATTCCGTATCGTGCCATCAAATTCAGGCAGATTTTCTACAGCCACATGTACATGAGGTTTTGTTAAAGCTCATTTGCATGAATTGTGTGGTTCTTTAGTTGCAGGGACACCTGGCATAATACATGCAGATTTTGTCACAGATTTTAGACCATTTGTGTGTGCACTTGGCCTTACAAGTAATTGTATATATACATTTTTTTTTCTCTTTGTGCCTATGCCCAGCCTA
Source organism: Rhinoderma darwinii (assembly GCF_050947455.1). Classification (NCBI taxonomy): domain Eukaryota; kingdom Metazoa; phylum Chordata; class Amphibia; order Anura; family Rhinodermatidae; genus Rhinoderma; species Rhinoderma darwinii. The sequence continues at coordinate 25,488,307 of NC_134696.1, forward strand.
TATTGGCATGATAAATACATGGCATTACGGTGGTGTCTTTTCAGCTGCCACCCCTTCTTGAAAAAGCAGTCAACCATATGTGAAAAACGTGCCACAATTGGTATCTCCAATTATAAATCAGTTTTCCCAATTAAATATTGTATATGAAGTTAATGAACTTTGGTTATTATTTCCTTTACCCGAAATTCCCTTATTTGAAGTTCTAGAGAAAAAGCCCCGTATCAGACATTGTAGTCTTCATGCACATGGGATCACCTTCAGCTCATTGTACAGTAGAATCCGTGGCTGTGAGACGCTGAAGACGGACTCTAGGGTCCAGGGGAGGAGGTCTTTTCCGATAAATGCTCCCGATCTCACTCTCCTCCGAGGGCAGAGACTGAGGCTGCCAAGACATATAAGCCTGTTCCGTTTTCAGATTTTAACACTACGACAATAAGACACTTTTGAGTAAAAAAGTGGAGGTGCGTCACAGCTTTACCTTGTTCGAGGACTATTTAGAAGTACTTCTTGTACCCATCACTTTGCATGCCCCGCCACCGCAGCCATAGTAGGTACGTCAGATGACTTGTACTACTCCTATTCTTTCACCGGAACGGGACAAGGTCCTTCCATGCCGCCAGTATGATAACTATAGCCATTTTTTAAATCAAATTTTGCAACTGGCTCGCATTACAAGCAACAAGGAGGGAGGGCGGAGGTTCCATTCGACTAGCTGGACAGAGTCCAAAAAGGTACAACCTCCCACTCCACAGGGATTTATTGGGATGGAAGGACCACCCCAGAGATCCCTCCAGTTAATAGAAACAGACCCACACAAAACATATACTGCTGAGTAATTCCCTTAAAGGGATCCTGCCCAGTAGTCAGTGGCTCCCAGGCTTAAAACAGCATGGGAGCCATAATACCGTCAGAAGAACCTGTGCTTGCACTATGTGCAGTGTCGATGTTAAGACAATTTATAGGGACATAAGTAAGTTGGGGGCACAATTACTCATTTAGGTTATATCCACATGTTGTACCAAACAGGGGCATTCCTAAAAATCAATAAGACCCATAGCAAAAGTCATATTTAGAGGCGTAACTACAGCTGTAGCAGCCATAGCGGCTGCTAGTGGTGCCTCCGGGCATGGAATGGACCTGTGCCGGCTGGCGGCACAGGCCCCCTCATGCCGCGGGCCCCATATAGCAGCTGCTGTGGCTGCTACAGCGGTAGTTACGCCACATTCAATAGTGTCTGCGTCCTTCGGACGCAGATGCTATTGAACACAATGACAGAACAGGGATGTATCTCCCTGCTCTGCCATAGGCTACTGTAACAGTGGCGTAGTTCTAGGGGTCGCAACGGTTGCAATTGTGACCTGGCCCCTAAGCTTGGGGGGCCGACAGGGCCCCCGTAGCTACACAGCACTGACCGCGTTGGCCCACTTCCTTAATGCTGGAGCTGACAACTCCTTGCTCCAGCATTCACTCTGCCGTGAGCGGCTCGGCACAGGCAGGCGCGATGTTGTGACATCATCTCGCCTGTCTGCGCCGAGTCACTCACAGCACAGACCAGAGGAGAAGGATCCGCCACCCGTTGTGGGAACGGGGATAGGTAAGTAATTATGATATTATTTTTCTATTAGGCACTATGGGGCATTATACTGGGTAGGGAAGGGGGGCTGATATGGTGGCAGCTATAGGAGTATTTTACTATATGAGCTGCATTATACTGTATGGGCGGCATTATACAGGGGGACAGCCATGGGAAGCATTATACTGTGGGGACAGCTATGGGGGGCATTATAATGTGGGGACAGCTATGGATGGCATTATACTGGGTGGAGGCACTATGGGGGCATGATACTGTGTGGGCTGAACCGGGTGTGTGTGGTCGGGGATTGGGTGAGATTAGAGCCGTGGCTTAAAAGAAAAAAAAAATTGCCGCTGCGCGCCGCATTGATTGTCCCTCTGTGATGCTTGAACGTATAGCACTGTCTACAGGGAGGGCTGTATAGAACTCTATGGGGAGGCTGTATAGCCCTGTCTACAGGTGCCACTGTATAGCACTGTCTACAGGGGGGCTGTATAGCACTGTCTACAGGTAGGGCTGTATAGCACTGTGTACAGGGGGGGCTGTATAGCACTGTGTACAGGGGGGCTGTATAGTACTGTCTACAGGTAGGGCTGTATAGCACTGTGTACAGGGGGGGCTGTATAGCACTGTGTACAGGGGGGCTATATAGAACTGTCTACAGGGGGTCTGTATAGCACTGTCTGCAGGAGGGGGCTGTATGGCACTATTTACAGGGGGGCACTATCAGGGCCGGCTCCAGGTTTATGTGGGCCCTTGGGTGACACAGACTTCTTGGGCCCCTTTGCGGGGAAACTCACAGCGGTAGTAAAATGCCAAAAATCGTCACTTTTTATGCCCCCATATAGAACTTAGGCCCCCAGTTTGTACCCCAATAAATTTAGTGCCGTCTGTAGATAGTGCCACATGGCCCCCCCTCCCAGGTAGTGCCACACAGCCCCTCCTCCCAGGTAGTGCCACACAGCTCCTGACGTTACTGTCTATATATGGACAGTGTTCTCAGGGGCAACCCCAGATCCATAGTCCCGGGCAGAGCACTACTAGCGCTCTGCCTGGGAGTGGCGTTGCTAAAGGCTCATGGGCCCTGGTGCAAAAATTGAGCTTAGGCCCCTCTAACCAACACCAGCCGACCCCTGCACACGCCAATGTCCAGCTGCCTTGCCCGACAGACCCCATGAATGCCCCCAGAGTATAATGCTCCCATATCTGCCCCCACAGTATAATGACCTCCCATAGATGCCCCCCACAGTATAATGCCCCCATAGCTGCCCCCCACACAGTATAATGCCCCCCATAGCTGACCACCACAGTATAATGCTCCCCATAGCTGCCCCCACAGTATAATGCTCCCCATAGCTGCCCCCCACACAGTATAATGCCCCCCATAGCTGCCCCCACACAGTATAATGCTCCCAATAGCTGCCCCCCACAAAGTATAATGCTCCCCATAGCTGCCCCCCACAAAGTATAATGCTCCCCATAGCTGCCCCCCACAAAGTATAATGCTCCCCATAGCTGCCCCCCACACAGTATAATGCCCTCCATAGTTGACCACCACAGTATAATGCCCCCCATAGCTGCTCCCACAGTATAAATCCACCACAGTATAATACCCCCCATAGCTGCCCCCCACACAGTATATTGCACCCATAGCTGCCCCACACAGTATAATGCCCCCCATAGCTGCACTATACAGTATAATGCCTCCCATAGCTGCCCCATACTGTATAATGCCCCCGATAGCTGCACAATACAGTATAATGCCCCCCATAGCAGCACCATACAATATAATGCCCCCCATAGCGGCACCATACAGTATAATGCCCCAATAGCTGCACCATACTATATAATGCCCCCATAGCTGCCCCATACCGTATAATGTCCCCATACAGTATAATGCCCTCCATAGCTGCCACATACAGTATGATGCCCCCCACAGCTGTCCCATACAGTATATTGCCCCCCATACAGTATAATGCCCCTCTCAGCAGCTACAATAATGCCCCACATAGATGCCCAATACAGTATAATGCCCCCCATAGCAGCACCATACAGTATAATGTTCCCCATAGCTGCACCATACAGTATAATGCCCCCCATAGCTGCACCATACAGTATAATGCCCCCACAGCTGCACCATACAATATAAAGCCCCCATAGCTGCCCCATACCGTATAATGCCCCCATACAGTATAATGCCCTCCATAGCTGCCACATACAGTATAATGCCCCCCACAGCTGTCCCATACAGTATATTGCCCCCCATACAGTATAAGGCCCCTCAGCAGCTACAATAGGACCCCCCTCCCATGCCTAGTATAATGCCCACATATGTACCTAATAGAAAAATAACAACATAATTACTTATCTACCCCCGTTTCCACGACGTGTGGAGGATCCTTCTCCTCCTCCTTTGCACTGTGCTGTGAGTGACTCGTCGCAGACAGGCGTGATGTAGTGACATCACTACATCGCGCCTGCCTGTGCCGAGCTGCTCACGGCACAGTGAATGCTGGAGTGAGGCAGGGGAATGCTGGGACACTGCTCTGGTCCTGGCATAGCTGTCCAAATATGGACAGCGATGTCAGGGGCTTTCTCAGAGTCGGAGTCCCGGAGCAGAGCTGCTAGCGCTCTGCCTGGGACTCCTCTCCTTCTTACATCACTGTCCATATATGGACAGTGATGTCTTAACAACGGCAGAATCAGCACCCGGCGGCTGATTGGGCCCCCCCAAGTGGAGTGGGCCCCGGCACTTGCCCGGGTTTGCTGGGTGCTGACGCCGGCCCTGGGCACTATCTTCAAGGGCAGGCTGTGTGTGGCACCTATGGGAGGAGAGCCCAGTGAAAAGTTTGCTATGGGGCCCAATTTTTCCTAGTTACCCCCCTGGTAATATTGGGTCCCTTACCCTCTTAACTAATAGTTATATTTTATATTAGCATCAATAACCTCTTTTCCTTCTTATAATAATCACTTCTATATTCTATCAGGTCTCAGAGGATATAATAACTCGCCAGGCTTCTCTCATATGATTATAGGTACAGGCAAATAGAACTGAGCCCATCGATCAACATTTTGGCCCCTTGGATTGACTGTCCATGTCCAGTATGGGTTACCCCCGCACTCCGTAGAGTCTAGATAGATGGAATCTTTAATGGCCTTTCTCACATCTTTGACCCCAAAGCTGTGGTTTGCCAAACTTAAAAAGGTATTCCAGCCATAAACATTTGTCACCTATCAACTTTTTTTGCTATAAGATTTCTATTTTTGTGGCAGAAGATTTAGACTTGAACACTCTAATTGGGCAGGAACCAATATTTTGTCTGTAGATAAGTAGACCAGGAAGCCTACTAAAGGGGGTTTTACACTGGGCAATTATCGGGCTCGTTGCCGATAATTACCCTGTGTAAACAAGGCAGCGATCAGCAGATGGACGAGCAAACGCTCGATCATCTGCTGGTCGTATCGTTTTAAAAAAATTAAATATTATCGTTGTCGGCAGCACATCACCCTGTTTAATCAGGGAGACGCGCTGCCGACATGATAATAACGTATGGGGACGAGCGCTCATCCCCATACAAAGCTCCTTGTGACAGGAGCAGACGAGCGCCGATCAACGAGCTGTCTCGTTGATCAGTGCTTGCTGCACCGGCCAAAATCAACCAGTGTAATAGGGCCTTAAGTCTTGGACTGGGGTTCCTTGGGTCCACCATAGGACATGATTCTGAGGACCACCCTCCATCTATACAGAACATCTACACGTCCACTTTTATTCACATTATAAATTTGCTGTTATCACACACACAGGACGCATCATCAATAAGATCTAATATGTTATTTGAGAATTACCCCATGAGAAAAAGACCCTAGAGGCAGGTGATTGGCTCCAAAGTCATCTCCAAATGGGATTGTCGTCTGCTGGACTTTTGGGGCCTATTATAGTGTCAAAGCCTGGGCCTTACTGGAGAATCCTCTGCTTCTGTGCTGGCCGTCTGAACCTGCACCCTCTCCCAGGACTATTATTGCTTGTAAAAACAATGGGGGAGACTTATCAAAATGAGCGCAAGGAAAAGGTGCAGTAGTTGCCCGTAACAACCAAGTTAAAGAAATCTAAATTCAATTGGTTGCCATGGCCAACTCCACTATTTTCTTGCCCTAGTTTGATAAATCTTCCTTATTGAATTCACTTATAGGTACATATTAGGGGGTTGCTATATCTGAAATTCCCTAATGTATATATTTGTGGGTTAATTTAAGGTATTTTAAGCCGGTTTGGGTATATTGAGCAGATTTGCTCCTCTGCTCTGGAACTAGTAGTTCAACCACAACAAGGGAACCACAAGTTTCTTACCTTTGACAAAGCAAACGTAACCGATTGCGATTTTTAATCTCCGTGCTTTCTTTTAGATTAAAGATGTACATTATAAAGACTGAAGTGAAAAGGAGACTCCCGAGGTAATTACATTAGTTAACACATAGAATTAATTCTGTTCACATTTCAACTCTATTAAGGTATTATGAAGGCATGTTAGCGATGCTTAATTACATATAATTACCAGGTTCACCTCCGATAGTAAGCCTGTCATAACAAGAAAACCACCAACAATTAACCTGCTCACTTTGAAGAAGTCACCTGATGAAATTTATAATATCCGTGAACAATTCTCTGGTTTTCACTGCACATCTATAAAATCTGAGTCATCCTTTAGTCAAACGGAATACAAGCTGATATAATGTTTCATCACTCAATTTGGGAAGCTACTGTTACAGATTTATTGTGCAAAGAAGTAAAAAAATATTTAAAGGAGAAGTCCACCTAAATTATTATTTAAAAAAAATAAAAAAAATACGATGGATGTGGTAGTAAGAGGTAGAGAATCATAACATAAAATTATTATATATGACCATGACATCAAGTGTAACTTACTACACCCTGCAGTTGCTATGGATTATGTGAACCTACAAAGGGGTCTTCTTCTGTACGGCCACAACATTACAAAACAAGGGGGGGGGGGGGGGGTGGAAACTGGCCTGATGGTCAAACTGCCTTTTTTTCCCTCTATCGCAAGCTAACCTTGGCTTTTTCATCATTCCCATAGACTTTAAGGGCATGGCCACACGTGGCGGATTTCCTCCGCAACTGTCCGCATCAATGCCGCACCTAATCCGGGTTGCGGATTACGGCTGCGGATCTGCCCAAAATGTGCAGAAAATTGATGCGGACTAGCTGCTGCGGACTGCGGGAAAAGTACTTCCCTTCTCTCTATCAGTGCAGGATAGAGAGAAGGGACAGCACTTTCCCTAGTGAAAGTAAACGACTTTCATACTTACCGGCCGTTGTCTTGGTGACGCGTCCCTCTTTCGGCATCCAGCCCGACCTCCCTGGATGACGCGCCAGTCCATGTGACCGCTGCAGCCTGTGCTTGGCCTGTGATTGGCTGCAGCCGTCACTTAGACTGAAACGTCATCCTGGGAGGCCGGGCTGGAGACAGAAGCAGGGAGTTCTCAGTAAGTATGAACTTCTATTTTTTTACAGGTTGCTGTATATTGGGATCGGTAGTCACTGTCCCGGGTGCAGAAACAGTTACTGCCGATCGCTTAACTCTTTCAGCACCCTGGACAGTGACTATTTACAGACGTCTCCTAGCAACGCTCCCGTCATTACGGGAGCCCCATTGACTTCCTCAGTCTGGCTGTAGACCTAGAAATACATAGGTCCAGCCAGAATGAAGAAATGTCAAGTTAAAAAAGCAAGACGCATCCGCAGCACACATAACATGTGCATGACAGCTGCGGACTTCATTGCGGAAATTAGAATCTCCATTGAAGTCAATGGAGAAATTCCGCCATGAGTCCGCCACTGCTCCGCAACAGACAGAGCATGCTGCGGACACCAAATTCCGCTCCGCAGCCTATGCTCCGCAGCGGAATTTTACGCATCGTCTAAACGAACACTGCTAAATTAAAGTGGGAGTCAATGGACAAACGGCTCCGCTGCGGATTAACGCTGCGGAGTGTCCGCAGCGGAATTTAAGTGAAATTCCGCCACGTGTGAACCCAGTCTTAATATAGCGGCAGCGCACATGCTCGACCACCGCTCCATTCAATGTCCAACCGCAGTGAGGAGAAACACGGGGTTCGGGACCCCTGTTTTTGCGATCGGTTGGATTTCAGCGTTGGGGCTCTAAGTGATCAGGCAATCACTGTTTATAGGTGATAATTGTCGATTCTGGTAATACTCCTTAACTCCTTAATGAAATGGCCAATTTTCATTTTTAAATTTTCGATTTTTCCTCTCCGCCTTCCAAAAGCCATAACTTTTTTATTTTTCCGTCGACAATGGGGGGCTTATTTTTTTAATGATAAGTTGTACTTTAATGGCACCATTTAATGCACCATATAATGTACTGTGAAACAATAGCGCCATTTTTTTGGGGTTTCGTTTTTACGACGTTCATCGTGCAGTAAAAACTAAATGTTCACTTTATTCTACGGGTTGATACAATTACGCCAATTCCAAATTTATATGTATTTTTGAATTTTTACAACTTTTATATAAAAAAAATATTTTAAAAACAAAAATTTTTTGCTGTTGTCATATTCTTTTTCTTTTTCTGTCAATTTAGCGGTGTGATGGCTTATTTTTTTGTGGCTCATGCTTTAGTTTTAATTGGTACCATTTTGGGGTACATGCAACATTTTGATCACTTTTTATTCCAGTTTTTTGGGGAGCTAAGGTGACCAAAATACAGCAATTTGGACCTTTTATTTTTTTTTTTACAGCATTGACTGAGTTGGTTAAATAATGTTCCATTATGTAACTATATAATAGTTCGAACTTTTACGGACGCGGCACTACCAGTCATGTGAAGTTTTATTTTTTTAACATTACTTTAGGGAATTTTTTTGTGGTACATTAAAAAACCTGTATTTAACAGACTTCAACCAGTGAATGTTGGATCATTTGCACTATATAGGCAGGGCTTAATGGCTGTAAAAAGATGGCAGACCTGAGGCCCCTCATTAGGCCCCCAGTCTTCTATGACGACCATCGACACCCTGCAATGGCGTCACGGAGGGGGGGGGCAGTGGCACGTCAGAGGGGGCCTTCCTCCTCATTCTAATGTTTTAGATGCCGCATTCGCGATTAAATTCCGACATCTGAGGGGCTAAACAGGCGGAGTCAAAGTGATCTTTGATCCGCCCCTTGCAGTGAGGTGTCGGCTGCCGGCACCCACTAAGTGTGAAGCGTGCTCAGCCTGTGAGTCCGCTCCATACTTCCCCTTAAAGGCTGCCAGGTACATGTACATGGCATGTCGTTATGTGGTTAAAGTGACTTAAAGAGGATCTGTCACTAGTTTAGTAATGCCCAATCTCGTAGCTAATCTAATAGGCGCTGTCAAACTTATAATGCTAGTGAAAATTGTCTCCCAAAAACCAGGGGGGTGCCAGGGGGGTGTCACATGTAGATCTTCATACATAACAAACATATATCCATACATATATCTTCATACCAGGACCAGATAAGGGATCAAAACCAAGGTTAGGACCCAACAGGTGACTTGTTCAGTCCCACTAGGGTACCAGTGGATCATCCAAAGGGGCTCAGGTCCTAACACAATAATGGATCTAAAAGATCCAGCAGAAGACAACCCCATTTGAAGCTAATTTTGGAGCCAATCCCTTACCACTAGGATCTATTTCTTAAGGGATGATTCACAAATAACCTAGTAGACCTTATTAATTATGTGTCCTGTGCATTCAATGATAACAAAAAAGATTACAATAAAATTAAAGGTGGACGTGTACCTGTTTTGTATAGTTGGAGGAGGGTTCTCAGAATAATCTTGTCTAGTGAGTCCAAGAAACCCCAGTCCTACCCTGGACATTCTTTAAGGAAATCCTAGCGTAAATCAGAATACAATGCGCTCTTCAACAACAGACATAGGTATCTCCCGGTCTATTTTAATCAGCGTCCTCATAGCTTACAATAGTGCCACTAAATACGTCTGACGTGGTTTGCCTGCATTTTTCTAGAATTTTATATATGCATAATCAGAAGCGCTACAGACGTGTTTACATTACAGGTCACCGACCATCAGGAATGCAACTCAACTGCGTCACCATGTCATATGGACACACAAACGGAGTAAATAAAAAATGTCACATATTCTACATTCACGTCTTACTCAGAGCTTTTCTCATTTCAATTTGTCATAACTTGCAATGTAAATATTGACTTAAACGTTGCATGTGCCGAGGAAGACATACTGCATAGTACGCCGAGGTCTATTTCAAAGTATGGAATTCCCAGGGGGACCACATAACTTCAAGATCAATTGCAACTCATAGTAAACAGGCTTTTACCTGAGTCTAGTCATACTCACTCAACCAGAAATGTATTAGGTCAACAATATTTGCAGTGGACCCTGTACTACACTGGTGACTGACGAAATTACAGACGGTGAAATGTGCGCAGATCTCCGTAATCCTTACAAGCAACTGTCTATACCGGTATGGCGGTGCGTTAATTACATAGGCTTACGACCACAGTCTGGTGTCTTTCTTTGAAGGATAAGGGTTGGCGTACGGCAACAACAACTTTAAGGACAAATAACCACGTCATGTTGCGTTGCTCTTATTGTGTAGGAACTCCCCATCTCTTACAACATGTTCAATGCCCCGTGCAGCCCCTGTTGTTTGTGTTTTGAGAAGCTGGAAGTGGTGGAGGTACCTGCTAAAAATACACAGGCTTGTGTAAAGGGAATCCTGTTTAGATGCAAAGGTAAGTAGTGTACATAATGCTTGTCTTTGTCTCTTTTTGACCTTTCTCAGAAGTGTCTTTGGAGTGAGTATTATGCTCTTTGAATAGAATAGCTGGTTACGATTGTTAAGAGTGAATGATTTTGGTTATGCATCACACGCAGGGTAAACAGACAGTACAAATGGTTAGGTAGGAATTACATTGGTGGTCTGCAACCTGGGGCTTTCAGATGCTTTGGAGCTACAACTCTTAGCATGGTAGAAGTTGTAGTTCCACAACAGCTGGAGAGTCACAAGTTGCCGACATCGCTATTAGGACATATTCTGGATATATCCCACTTTGGGTATATAGTGTTCCTTGTGCAGCCATTGATACGGGTCATTAGATGCCAAAGACAACCAATTGTGGTTCCCAAAATCTAACATGATGGCAGGAGCACCGAATACTACTATTGAGTCCAAGGAGAAACACCAATTTTAGAAAGTATTGTCCAAGCCAGTCAATCCCTTTAACAATGTTTTATACATATGTTTTGCAAATTTGACATGAGACCGGTAGTTGTTAGCTCCTGTAGCTTATCAAACGGGCTACATGGTCCCAAGGCAACCAAATGAAATGCTTCTTTAAATAATTTTGTTTAGGATCTTATTTCCTGCCATACTTATATTTCTACTAAGAAAATGGGAACTCGATGCCATCAGATAGATGTAGGAAAACCCAACCTTTGGCAAACCCTTAAGTTAGTTATACACATTAGATGGAGTCGGTCAAATCCACCAATTTTATCGGGATCAGCCAAATATCTAATGTGTATGGGGACAGACCGACAGGTAAAAAAAGATTGGGCTTTTTGGATCAGACACTGAGATTTTCGGGAATACTGGGAAACGTCAGCAATATAGCCAAACTTTTAGATATGATGGATCTAAAAAATGGCAAAATGTCAAGATATATTTCACAGTTGTCAACATCATGGGTAGTGGTCAAGCACTGACACAAAAACTGAATCCAGGACCTACAGGAAAAAGTCAACAGAGAAGTCAGTGGTGACACTTTGCCTCCTTAATATGTCAAATATCTCCACCACTGTCTCCTGAATCCCCCTGGTATCCAAAGGGGAGAGGGAGTGTTTAAGAAGCTGACCCACTGAGACTCTGGTGCCCAGAGGGCCAATGTCCACCAAGACCCAGCCCTGGTCAGTAAAACTATGTTCTCTAATTGTATTTTTATATGGCTATAACATGTTTAGTGTCACAGCGCGGCGTGTGGACCCACTGGGCCGTATCGCGTAGCGGGATAGCAGCTGGCCAAACAGGTACAATACAATGTCTACAGTCCAGAAAGGGTACCTGAGGCAATGTAGACAGTAGCGGTGGATTCAGGCTAAGATGAGGCTCTGACAGCAGACAGACATCCAGCGGGGTGCGACACAATAGATGCAGCGGAAGACACAACACGACTCCAGATGCACTATTTCTATTTTTGCAGATGACACCAAGCTATGTAATATAGTTCAGACTATGGAAGATGTTCATGAATTACAGGCAGATTTAAACAAACTAAGTGTTTGGGCGTCCACTTGGCAAATGAAGTTTAATGTAGATAAATGTAAAGTTATGCATCTTGGTACCAACAACCTGCATGCATCATATGTCCTAGGGGGCGCTACACTGGCGGATTCACTTGTTGAGAAGGATCTGGGTGTACTTGTAAATCATAAACTCAATAACAGCATGCAGTGTCAATCAGCTGCTTCAAAGGCCAGCAGGATATTGTCGTGTATTAAAAGAGGCATGGACTCGCGGGACAGGGATGTAATAATGCCACTTTACAAAGCATTAGTGAGGCCTCATCTAGAATATGCAGTTCAGTTCTGGGCTCCAGTTCATAGAAAGGATGCCCTGGAGTTGGAAAAAATACAAAGAAGAGCAACGAAGCTAATAAGGGGCATGGAGAATTTAAGTTATGAGGAAAGATTGAAAGAATTAAACCTATTTAGCCTTGAAAAAAGAAGACTAAGGGGGGACATGATTAACTTATATAAATATATTAATGGCACATACAAAAAATATGGTGAAATCCTGTTCCTTGTAAAACCCCCTCAAAAAACAAGGGGGCACTCCCTCCGTCTGGAGAAAAAAAGGTTCAAGCTGCAGAGGCGACAAGGCTTCTTTACAGTGAGAACTGTGAATTTATGGAATAGCCTACCGCAGGAGCTGGTCACAGCAGGGACAGTAGATGGCTTTAAAAAAGGGTTAGATAATTTCCTAGAACAAAAAAATATTAGCTCCTATGTGTAGAAATTTTTCCTTCCCTTTTCCCTTCCCTTGGTTGAACTTGATGGACATGTGTCTTTTTTCAGCCGTACTAACTATGTAACTATGTAACTCTTGATGGCACAGTAGCACGGGATACAGGGTACAGGTAGCAGGAACGGGTAGCACTGGGAACTGGAAAACACTAGGAGACCATTTGCAATGACAAACTTTAGGTAACACAACAAGGTCAAGAGGACGGAGACCTTTTTATAGTCCAGCAGCAATCTGGGCTAATTGCAGATATTCTGCAACTGTGCGCGCACTGGCCCTTGAAGGCCGTGCACGCGCGGGCACGTGCCCCCTGCGGGAGACAGTGTCTGAACCAGGAAGTGAGTGCTGGCGTCTCTCAGGAGGGAGATGCCGCCGAGAACTCACTCGTCCATGGCCGCGGCCGTCAGAGGGTCAGGACGACGGTCCGCGGCCATAGACGTTAAATTTAGCTCCTTCCTATTATTTATATATGGAGGACAGATTAACCCGTCATAAAAGAAAAGAGATAAAAAAATAAATCTTAAAAATAATAAAATAAAAAAATATATAAAAATAAAATATAAAAATAATACTATAAAAACTATAAATGCCCTGCACACATTTGGCCTTTTGGCTTCCGCCTGTTGGTTCTCATTCAGCTGATGTAGAAGATGGACTCTTTTAGTGAATGATATATAATAGCGCTAGTAAATAATACTCAGCTGTAGGAAATGTGGTATAATTAGATTTAATTTGCTGAGACAATTAAGGCGGCTACTAGTGTGAGTTATACCCACATGACATGCCATTACAACATGTCACAGGACATTCCAACGGTATTAGCCAGGACAAATTTAGGCCAGTGCATAGTGGACTTTATCTACGACTGAGAGGCGGCTGCCGGGCCGGCATTTTTACATCCGTATGTTTGCACCAGTTATAAAATCTGTATACCATAGGAAATTACATAAAACAAGAAAAGAAAAAGCAAAATGCAATTTTTTGTAACCAAAAACAAACGCCCATCTGCAATTCTATCCTTTTCAGTATATTTAAAAAAGAAAAATGTACAGAGCAGCAAGGGTTAAAAGCATAAGATAATGAATTGTTCCATCTTTAGTTCAGTAAAATCATAAGCAATAGATTTATAGGTAGGTGTGGGCTGTCCACTCGGGCATGCCCAAGGGCCAATATACAGGAAGGGCTTACAGCCCCTGAAACAGATAAATGCTGCTCAATGGCATTGGGTTAACCAGTGGGCTCAGACCACCCTGAAATGTTTCAGTGCAGACATAAAGCCAGCAAGGAATGCTAGGAGATTACAGCTCTGAAGTTTGCAGCATTGTGAATGCAGCTTTGGACTATAATATTAAGCAGCAACTTAGCAACAGTCAAGATAAGTAATACAATGTATCTAGAAAGTTACTCCACTTATGCAGCTATTTTTAACTATATATTTTTATGGAAAAGCTGAATGACACCTAAATGGCAAATCGAACTATTTATACAGTAATATGAAAATAGGGGATGTGTTTCTGAATAACCAGGCACATTTGATTTTGAAGCGTCTAGTAAAGTTAGTGACAGCCATAGGCCCCGAGCTAGAATTCCCTGGACCCCATGCAAGGTTGTACATAGCCTAGAGGCAGTCCCCCCTGCACCATAGCGTAATATTATATTAAAACCCCTTACAACATACCACGTACTTGTAGGCGGCAGCCGTTAAAGGGAAGTATGGAGCGGGGTCACGGCCTGAGCTCACTCCATACTTAACGGGTGATGGCTGTGTAATACAGCCAACACCTCACTGCAATGGGCGGAATCAAAAATCACTTTGATTCCTTTTGTTTAACCCCTTAAATGCAGCGGTCAATTGCGACCACTGCATTTAAATAGTTAGAATCAGGGGGACAGCCCCCTCCGACGTGCCATCACCCCCCCCTGCGATGCTATCGCGAGGTGCCGATGGTTGTCATGGCAGCCTATGGGCCTAATGAAGGCCATATTTGGATTCCTTTGAAGCCCTGCCTTCATCAGGGCTTCAAAGGAGACTGTCAGTATAGCAATGTACTGCAATACACTAGTATTGCAGTATATCATGCAAGCGGTCCAACGAATGCTGGTTCAGGTCCCAAAACCCTTTTAAATTTTTTAGTTAATATAACTGGCATCACCGCATCCGTAAAAGTCTGAACTATTACATTATAGCCTTGTTTAACCCGCTTGGTGAACACTGTAAAAAAAATAAATATATATATATAGAACACTCAAATTGATGTTTTAGCCCTCCAAAAACATTTAATAAAAAGTGATCAAAAAGTGTCATGCACTCCAAAATTATATCGATAGAAACTACAGCTCGCCCCGCAAAAATTAAACCCCCACATTGTTCAATCGACGAAAAATAAAGAATTTATAGCTCTCAGAACATGGCGACACAAAACAATTTTTTTAGCAAATAGTTTTTTTTTAAAAAAAAGTGTTAAAACATAAAAAAATATATAAATTTGGTATCGCCATAATCATATCAACCCGTAGAATAAGGTGAAGATGTCATTTTTATCACCTGATGGACGCCGTAAAAACAAAACCTCCCAAAATCTGGCGTAATCGCTGTTTTTTGCCCATTTCACCCCACAAATAATTTTTTTTCAATTTCCCAGTATATTATGCAGTACAATAACACAAGCCCTGATACAGCTATCTCGACGAAAAAAAATAATGTTATGGCTTTTGGAAGGCGGGAAGGTAAAAACTAAAATAAAAAAAACTAAAATTGGCCGTGTCCTTAAGGGGTTAAGGGCTTGTGGTAGTTCACCACCTTGACATACTATATGTAGCGTCCATGGCCGCGGGCCGTCGGGTTTACTCACCTCCCGACGCCTGCAGCCATGGATCTGTGAGCGCTGGTCCCCATCTCCTTCCTAGGAGACGCCAGCGCTCACTTCCGCTCCGTTCGGCTGTGTCCCGTAGGAAGTCATCATCATCATCTGCCACGATTTCCTGGTTTATAAGAAGGCCCCTGGCCTTCTAATCCTTGCCTGAGTGTTGTTAGTTTTCCCAGTCTGTCTTGCAAATGGTCCCTTAGTGTTTCCCGTTCCTGTTGTTACCCGTGCCTTGATCCCCGTTCCTGTTTCCCATGCTGTGCCTTAGTATCAAGTCGTGCCACGTCCGGTGTCTTCTGCCACGTCCGGAGGAATCGACCACATCCTGTGTAATCTGCCACGTCCTGTGTCATATGCCACGGCCACAGGAATCTGCCACGTTCTGTGTCATCTGCCATGTCCAGAGGAATCTGCCATGTCCTGTGTCATCTGCCACGTCCGGAGGAATCCGCCACGTCCTGTGTCATCTGCCACGTCCAGAGGAATCCGACACGTCCTGTGTCATCTGCCACGTCCGGAGGAATCCGCCACGTCTGGCGCAACTTGCGGCTCCTGTGTCATCCGCCACGTTTGGCGCTGTCTGCTGCAACCATCTCCATCTGTGCCAGAGCTGTGGCCACCGTCTGGACTATCCAGGTGCCCTTGTGCGGGACATTGTATCTCTGGGGTTTCCTGTGGTTTGGCCAGCTGCCTCCCCGCTACGGCGGTACGGCCTAGTGGGTCCACTAACCCCCTTTGTGACACTATAACTTCGATGGTTAATTGTGCCCATGCTGTAATACTCCCATACAATCAGTTAACCTTTTATGTGCCGTGATCAAACATGGGGAGTGGGGCTGGTGACACTATGGACATAGCCTGGGACCTGACAAAAGTCCCCTGGACTGTCTTGTAAATGCCTGTTAGAGCATACAAGTGCTATGTCCTACTAGGTGTCTGCACATATTTCAGTTTTGTTTTTCTTTTTACTTGTCCCCGAAATGTAAAAAAGATTAAACGCTCACGTTTATATATCGCAAAATGGCATGTATGTATGTAGAAAGCATAACTTGTCCCGCAAAAGGCAGAACGTCATATTGATGTGTCACTGGGAAAGTCCAAAAATTTATATTCTGAAATACAATTTGAAAAGTCGAAAAATTGTGCACGGTCATGAAGTCCAAAAACGGCTTGTTATTAAAGGGGTTAAACTCCATCTTCCGTTGGACAAAATTGATATGCTCAGTTATTATATTATATATATTATGTTATATTATGATTTTTCTTATTATAATATATTATTACTGTAATATCTTATACTTTCTAGGGTGAATCGATGAACGCACATAGAGAAGATGTTATGTCTTTCAATGCTATAGATTTCTATACCACAGTAAATCCTCCTTCCACCCATAACAGTAAATTCGGCCCCATTCATTGCTATTGACAGCGTACAACTTTCC
This sequence comes from Rhinoderma darwinii, assembly GCF_050947455.1. Taxonomy (NCBI): domain Eukaryota; kingdom Metazoa; phylum Chordata; class Amphibia; order Anura; family Rhinodermatidae; genus Rhinoderma; species Rhinoderma darwinii. The sequence continues at coordinate 25,505,256 of NC_134696.1, forward strand.
GTATTACTACGGATGGGTGTCCGTGGCGTACAACGGAATTATGAAGCATGTCCATTTTTTCGTGTTTTACGGGCCGTGCTCCCATACTTTGATACAATTGCGGGCCATGATTGCAAGCACGGCCATGTTCATGGGGCCTTAGGAATGGTATGGAGAAAGTAGGTTTTTTGTGAATTTTTGCATGCCCTTAAAAATCTTTAGTGTGGATTTACTATCTAACCTGATGCTCTAGTTTCCATATCACTTAAGAAGCCATTGCACAGAAGAATGAAATTCTTCGTCTTTGTTTCATTTTTGTAAGACGTTAATTTGAAACAACATGTTAACACCTGGCTGTCGTTACTGCATGAATTGCGCTGCCGTCTGTATAGATCAACTCAACGCGTGTTGCAGAGTGATAATCTGTCAGGTATAGATTAAAGATATAATACGTTTTACACCATCCCGTGGCTTATACTTACTAAGCAAATAGAGTGCTGATCCCATTGAGCACAATTAACAGGAGTGATGGAATAGCTGTAACAACACGCTCAATTCTCAAGTAATAACAATATCATTATATGGTTTTATGACCAAATCGTTCCTCCAGGCTGGCTGGCTGGGTAGTTGGGGTGTTCCTACAAGGAATGTGACCAGGTTTCAACCATCGTCAATAGTCTCAGCACGCACCATGCTTGCAACCTAATAATATCAATCATTTAGTGGTGTTATAAAATGTAAATCCTCATTTCAGGCTGCACGCCATATTCATAAAGCTGTAGTGTAGCCATGGAAGCCTGAAGCCCAAAGGGAAATCCCGAATAATTGGCTTGAGTGTTGGAGCGCTGACTCAAATTTACTGGCAGAGAGTAGGTCTAGTAGGCAACTCCTATACCTGTTATTTCCCGAGGAGCCTTGATTAATCTTCATCATATGCAGGATACATAAGTGATAACCAATGTTCTTCAATAATGGGGTATATTAACCTTTGCACCCATCCTTTTATTACCCAAATGTATCTAAAACAAAAAGTGAAGCAGTTTTGCATATAATCTTGATTAAAAAAATCTAATACCATTTTGTGTATACAGCTCCTACACAGACCTATGTGTCTCTGTAGTAACAGACAACAAACAAACAAACCCTGTGTCGTATGATACTCCCTTCAATCTGTCCCATTCAGTAAGAAAGCAAGATGTGGGGGACAAGTGAAAGGGAAAAGGGAATATGACTGCAAGATCAGACTGCATAAGCTTTGTTTGTTGTCTGTAACCATAGAGACATATATATGACTGCATAGGAGCTGTAGACACAAAACAGTAGGGGATTTTTCAGTCAACACTATTTGTAACGTTTTTTTATTTTTTATTTTTATATGCATTAGAATAATGAACAAATTGGTTGCAATGGTGGACATAGTCTAAAAAGATTGTATCATAGCTTTGGAGTTGCCAACGTTTGGGAATCCTTTTTGTTTTGGTCTCTGTAAAAATGGTCCTGGATATGTTTTTTATGTGTCCTTAATGTCCACATGGTCTGTCTATGATGACCCATTTTTGGATAAAGAATTACATAACACTTAGGGAAGATTCAGGCGAACGTTGCGTTTTTGCGCGCGCAAACAACGCTGCGTTTTGCGCGCGCAAAAAACATTTGACAGCTGCATGTGTCATCCGTGTATGATGCGCGGCTGCGTGATTTTCGCACAGCCGCCATCATAGAGATGAGGCTAGTCGACGCCCGTCACTGTCCAAGGTGCTGAAAGAGCTAACTGATCGGCAGTAACTCTTTCAGCACCCTCGACAGTGAATGCCGAACACAATATCGAGAAACCTGTTAAAAAAAAAGAAAAAGTTCGTACTTACCGAGAACTTCTCTCCGTTACCTTGGTGACGCGTCCTTGGTGACGCGCCTCTCTTGACATCGGGCCCCACCTCCCTGGATGACGCGGCAGTCCATGTGACCGCTGCAGCCTGTGCTTGGCCTGTGATTGGCTGGAGCTGTCACTTGGACTGAATTGTCATCCCGGGAGGTCAGACTGGAGGAAGAAGCTGGGAGTTATCGGTAAGTCAGAACTTAGTTTTTTTTTACAGGTTCATGTTTATTGGGATCGGTAGTCACTGTCCATGGTGCTGAAACAGTTTTAACTCTTTCAGAACCCTGGATAGTGACTATCTCCTGACGTCGCGTACCGGAAATTTTTTTGCCGGGTTCGGCCAAAATGAGTTCGGCCGAACCCGGTGAAGTTTGGTTCGATTGTCCGGGTTCGCTCATCTCAAAGACACTCCATTTGGATGTTTGGAAACAGAAAAGCACTTGGTGCTTTTCTGTTTACATTCATCCTTTTGACAGCTGGTGCGCTGTTACAGTCGGTTCGCACGGAAGTGCTTCCGTGCGACCTGCGTGGTTTTCACGCACCCATTAACTTCAATGGGTGCGTGATGCGCGAAATACGCGGAGATATTGAACCTGTTGCGTTTTGTACGCAGCGAACAAACGCTGCGCACAAATCACGCACTGTTTGAACTGCCCCATTAACTTCTATAGGGCTGTGCGTGGCGCGCGAAAAATATGCGGCCTGCACGCACGAAAATCACGCTCGTGTGAATCCCCCCTTAGGCTGGGTTCACACGAGCACATTAACGTCCGTAATGGACGGACGTATTTCGGCCGGAAGTCCCGGACCGAACTCAGTGCAGGGAGCCGGGATCCTAGCATCATAGTTATGTACGATGCTAGGAGTCCCTGCCTCTCTGCGGGACAACTGTCCCGTACTGTAATCATGTTTTCAGTACGGGACAGTAGTTCCACGGAGAGGCAGGGACTCCTAGAGTTGTACATAACTATGATGCTAGGAGCCCGGCTCCCTGCACTGAGTTCGGTCCGGGACTTCCGGCCGAAATACGTCCGTCCATTACGGACGTTAATGTGCTCGTGTGAACCCAGCCTTAAGGTTTTATGTGTTATAACTTTTTAAAAATAGTTCTTGTTACTCATAGCGAGCATTCAGAGATCAGCTTTTATTTTACAACTTGTCGTGGAAAATTGAAATGTAATCCCTGACTGGCTGTGGTGTACATCAAGGACCCCAACTGCTTTGTTATTCTTTCATCTGTGAGCCCACATACCAAGTACATATGTTAAAAGTACTATAATTGTGGGAACAACTCACATCTTACATTCGTTAAAAGGGGGCTCTGGGACTTTAAAAAGGTCCTCTGCTTTGGATAACTGTAATTTGTTAGAAGGGTTCCTTGACAATGAGTTAATCAAGAAATGTCCCCCTGCTGGGACCCCCAGCGATCAGCTGTAATCTTTGGGGAAACCTGGCAGAAATTGTTCCATTTCCCTGCAGCGCCACCACAGGGGAAATTAAGAATTAAACAGTGTCCATTTATATCAATGGGTTGTATGTGTCATCCAGGCCTGGACAGGTCCTCCCGAGACGTTACCACCCTACTCTCTGCCCAAGAGATGAAGATCAGAATTCCCGAATAGGGTATATGAAAATTGGTTTTCTAAAATGGACAACTCCATCAACATTAATGGCCACCAATGTTTGATCGGTTGGGGTCTGGCCTTCATGCAGCTCATCCATACTGCATGGTGCCTGATGGTACTGAAGCTTGTCCCATTCACTTGACTGGGACTGAATAGGTGGAGCTGCACAACCAGGCACAGAGCCTCATACAAGCGAGCTGCTGTGCCTGTGTAAACAATGCAGGGGACACGGCGCTCGCAGAAGCTAAGGGCCCTTCTTTGTGCTGACCGAGAAGAGTCCTGGAAGTCGGATCCCAACAGATCAAACATTGGCCTATCCAAAGGAATTGGACTGTGTCACGGTCACAGGGTATGTGGACCCACTATGCCGCTCCGCCGTAGCGGGGAGGCAGCTGACCAGGTCACGGTCTACACGAAAGTCAATAGCAGATAGCAATGCTTGGGTACCTGAACTAGTCCAGACGTTGGCGGTGGCTTCAGCACGGATGGAGGCCGGTGCAGCAGGTAGCGCCAGACGTGGTGGGCAGTATCCGATCTAGCAGAAGACGCTGGACATGGCAGAAGACACTGGACGTGGCAGAAAACACTGGACGAGGCAGAAGACACTGGACGAGGCAGAAGACACTGAACGAGGCAGAAGACACTGGACGTGGCAAACGACACTGGACGTGGCAAACGACAGCAGGTGCAGTAGTCACGACTCCAACACTGGTAGGCACAGGAACACGAACAATACGGGATACAGGAACGGGTAACAGGGCACGGGTAACAACTGGAACGGGGAAACACAAAGGGACCATTTGCGAGACAGACTGGGATAGACTAACAACGCTTCTTATAGACCAGGAAATCATGGCAGTTGATGATGATGACGATTTCCTTTGTGCGCGTGCTGGCCCTTTAAGGCCGGGAACGAGCGTGCGCGAGCACCCTACGAGACACAGCAGAACGGAGCGGAAGTGAGCGCTGGCGTCTCCTAGGAAGGAGATGGGGACCAGCGCTCACGGATCCATGGCTGTGGGCGTCGGGAGATGAGTAAACCCGACGGCCCGCGGCCATGGACGCTACAGACTGTCATTGTCTCATCATATAGTTTAATCCTATTGACCTCAAGTCACCAAATTTCTCCATCCGTAGAGTGTAGTACAGTATATAATTTGTTTGACCTCCATATTATCACCTTCTTTAATCATGTAGACCTACTTGATGAAAGCAGTAAATAATTTATTTGGCTTGGTCGCCAGTCCCACGCCAATCAGACATATCGGGCTGTCAGTCACTGAGATGCAAGTTGATATTTCTGTGGCCCACTTAGAGCAATTTCATTCAATGAGATCCAGTAAAAATATATATATATTTGGTGTTTAATAATATAATAAAGAAAGCTATAAAAAAGTAGCTGTAGCAGCTGTCCATTATATGGTTTATTGAGCATAATTTAGCTATATTTATGTCATATCAGGTTTAGCTTTGTAACTTTGTCTTATAAAACGACAGTAGTGGAGGAGGACAGTATCTTGAATCCTTAGTCTGTGTCACGTTGGGTGCGTGGACCCACTGGGCCATACTGCCTTGTCGGTATAGCAGCTGGCCAACAGGGTTCAAGTCAAAGTCAATAGTTCGGATAGGTGTACCTGTGGTAACCTCTGACAGTAGCAAAGACAGGCTCGGATGGGAACTTGGCAGCAGGCGAACACCAGGCATGGTGTAACCAGGAAGATGTAGTACACAGCATGTCTCGACTCCAACTCTAAACGACACTTGATCCAGGATAGCACGGGACATGGGATACAGGTAGCAGGAACGCGAACACTGGGAACTAGGAAAGGGACCATTTTCAGAGACGAACATAGGTAAACGACAATACGCTCAGGCAATGCAGGAAGGGGCAGGGCCCTTCTTATAGTCCAGGGGGCTCATGGGCTAATTTGGTTCTTTAATTCAGGTGCTCTCGCTGGCCCTATAAGAGCGGGCATGAGCGTGCGCGTGCACCATACGGGACACAGCAGAGTGAAGCGAAAGTGAGCGCTGGCGTCTCCTTAGGAGGAGATGTGGGCCAGCGCTCACTGATCCATGGCTGTGGCCGTCAGGAGTTGAGTAAACCTGACGGCCCGCGGCCATGGGTATTACAGTCTGCATTGTAATGAAGCTACAATCAAGTGGTCTCTGTGGATAGGCCACACAAGTCTGCCAGCCACAAACCTACCACAAATGAGACACATTGTTGAACCTGTAGTTTTGTCTAGAAAAGATTGTGGATGTTTGGTGGAACACAAAAACGAAAGTAGCAATGGATAAGTTTAAAGAGACCACCAAGAAGCTTGTAATGCCAAATGATGCTTAATATAAATGTTGAGGTTTTTAAGTAATACCTTCCTGCAATACTTTCTGCTGAAGTCTTTGCTGTATTATCAGTCATTCTGGAGTCCCCCTCCTGTGCTCTGCCAGCACTCACATTAAAAAAAAAACCATGAACACATAACGCAAATATTTCATTGTACTCTCAGTAGTAGTTAAAGGGTATTGTAGCAGATGAAGGAAGTTAATCTCCCCTCTAGTAGTGACTCCTCTTTGCCATTGTAATTTTAGAAATGTATTGTGTTGAGGAGGGGCAATCACTATGTGTTATAATCAAATGCGGTATTTTTTTCCATGCAGTTTAAGTCTAAGTCATTGGGAGAACACACTGAAGTGGATTGTGTCGTGGAAAGTAGATTTTAGGTATCTCTAGAGAGCTGAGGGCTACCAGGAAGAATAGAAGCTACCGTGAAGTTCAAAATACATATTTATTACAGTGACTTCTGAAATGAATGTACAATTTCTTTTAAACTTTTATGTTTCTCATTTGCAATTGTTTGTTATTCTTCTCTAAATAAGTGGGATGCACAAAGTCTTGGACCATAGTAACCTAAGGGGGCTTCCCACTTTTAAAACTCTTCACAGATGTCACTGAGATATGAGAAAATAAAATCATTTGGGTCCATGAGCCAGATCTTTCACTAATGCTCACAGCAAAAAGTCTTTGGTAATGTGCCCAAAAAGTCAAACCATGGTAGGCGAACGGGCATAATCAGATCAAGTCAAAAGTTCCAAAAAGTAAGCAGAGAAAACATATTCGTACAAGAAACACAGGACCAGACATAGTAAAACATGTCAGGAGTCAAAGCCAGGAACACAGATCAGATGTTGTAAAATTTAAGACAAAAGGAACATCAAAAAAGTAACTAAAGCCCAAAACGTCAGCTAAAATAGTCATGAAAGGCAAAGTCCCTGAGCCGATGATGTCATCAATGTACCCATGAGTGCCCTAGGTAAAAAGAGAAAGCATATCCATGGAGTGACACATCCTGTGGTAGCTGTAGAGGCGGCCATATTGTTTGTCACTGAGTTTTCTTGAAAACAGACATCACTAAGAAACATCTGAAAATAACTTATTTGAACTTGGCAGAAGAAGACATCTCCGGGACTTGTATTTACTGGTGACATTAAGATTTAAGGTTGGAATGTTCTGTAAAGGAATGAAATACACAGCAATATTGCATGTTTAAGAAATATTTATCCACGGGCTTCATGATATTTTTTGTCCAATATGTCTCTGACCTTGCCACATACTATGAGGCTCCCATCTTTGTGGTTTATCCTCGAGGACGAGAAATAACAGGAAATCTTTGAGACTTTTGAAACTATTATGTAATTCATGTTTTTTCTCGTCCAGTTTGCTTGTATTTTTATGACTTCTTGGCTGGTAGGTCAACCATCAAGCCAATAAGCCAGAGGCATTTCATTTAGGGTGAGTCATCAGCTACTCAGAAGGAAATAGATAGCTCAATTTACTCAAAAATGTAATTAGACTGATGTCCCATAGTTCCAAGGATGGAGATTTTCTTATTTTTCTTTTTACCAAAGGAAACTGCAAATGTAAACCTCTAAAGCAGAAACCACAGCAGGATGACTGAGATGGGCACAGGGAGGTCATTAGTAACAGTGGTATCCAAGAGGTTGACTTATGAGCATGTTTATGTAAGGAATGGGTGAGTACAGCCACAGAGGTGTCATCAAGGGAAAGTTTCCAGTCTTACTTTTTAGGAACTTCTAGGACTTTGCAGTCACATTATTGCAATGTTTTCAGAAGTATATAAAGAAGCAATTATATTGAATTAATAACTATGAAAGGGTATTTCCAAATCCTGTGGATATACCATAAATGTCACCTTCAGGACCTGTAGCCATGTTGAGAATGGGGGTCCCGCAGTTACAATAACAGCCATAAATGTCTGTTGAGAATACCCCTTTAATTCAGATGACCAGACACACTTTCTATCTATCTATCTATCTATCTATCTATCTATCTATCTATCTATCTATCTATCTATCTATCTATCTATCTATCTATCTATCTATCTATCTATCTCATATCTATCTATCTATCTATCTATCTATCTATCTATCTATCTATCTATCTATCTATCTATCTATCTATCTATCTATCTATCTATCTATCTATCTATCTGTCTGTCTGTCTGTCTGTCAGTCTGTCCATATGTCCGTCCGTCTATCTATCTAACTATCCTTCCATCCATCTATCTATCATCTATCTATCTATCTATCTATCTATCTATCTATCTATCTATCTATCTATCTATCTATCTATCTATCTATCTATCTATCTATCTATCTATCTATCTATCTATCTATCTATCTCTCTATATGTCTGTCTGTGATCTTATATATTTTAATAGTTTTTTTCTATTTTCATTAATAATAGTAATAATTTAGATCTTAAGCTCATACGAGTAGGGTACATTCGTACTTCAAACTTTTTTGCTATAATACTTGTATTTTTAGTTCTGTTCCCTGTTTTGTACGCCCTTGTACAGCATCAATGATAATGAGGAGTTATATAAATAATGATATTAAAACACAAAAATTTCATTATGATACCTCTATCTACTCTTATCAAAAAACAATAAGTGATATTTCTCTCTCCAACACCCTCACTATGTAGTGGAAATATACAAATTCCGAATTCAAGCAAGTCAACATCAAATCCGAGATAAATACAAATTATAGCTAAATAGCTGAAGAAATCGGAAATGTCTAAATTGTTTTCATGAAATTTTCTATATGGCTTTGTGGTTTGGGTGGTGTCAGTAAACAGGAAATGCTTCACAGATACACATGAGTATAATGGCCATAAGCTCATGAAATCTCCTCGGGATTTCCAGTGTTTGGATCTCCTTAATTGCAAGATCACGCCCTGATAAACATTTCACAGGATACAATTACGTATTAATTCCATTATAAATCTTATACAGTATCCGCTATTATGTTTTATATGCCACCCTTACATCCGAACACCCATGCACTGGACATCCCGGGCACCTTCTCTAAAAGTGGCTCAATAGTACAGCCTGCTGTGGTGCCTCTCCGCAGAGAAAATACGTACCACGGAGGTCCTTGCTAGGATCTCTTTCTGGGGTAAAAAATTCAGGACATTGCCCCAGGCCTGTATCTAAATACCATGGCCAAGGAAGAGTGGCTTGTTGGTGTCACCCCTACAGGTACCTAAGAACAATATTCTCCCATGTCTGGTGTGAACTAAAGATATTCACATACATTAGATGGAAGTTGGCCGAACTTGACGATTTTGGTAGGACCAGCTGACTATTTAATGTGTATGGGGGTTTCTCGACCCTCCCCAATGGCAGATTAAAGAAGGATTGGGCATGTTGGATTTCAAAATGCCGAATTTTTTTAGTTCTGTCGGGAGAAAAAGCCGATACCACAGGGGCTTATTTCTCCCTCCTTATTAAGATAAACACGCATGCTCGGGTGACAGCCACCTAAGTATTTGGACAGCTTTAGCCGAATGCCGGCCATGCACATTACATAGCTGTCAGATAGATGCTCATTCCTCTGACAGCTATCTTTCCTGGCTATCTGTTTAAAGGAAGACAAAAAATACACGGCGCACATAGTGCATCATCCCAAAGGATTTTGAGGAGATGGTGTTAGGGGTGATCAAGTTGTGCTCATCTGGTGGCGTTGTGCTAGGAGCACAATGTCCTGATGTGCTTATCTGTATGTGGAGGACTGCAGCCCGGGATTTGTACGGAGATTCACAGGGTTCCATTATCAATACAATGTCGTTCAAAGCAAAAGGGTGATCCCTCATGTTGGTGCTGTACCTCTCAGCAGTGTGCTCGTGGCAATCCTTACTATTCTGTTTGCATTAGCGATAACTCAAGGATGAAAGACAGGGGTCTATGACCACAATATTGAAAAAATTACGGTTTATTACTGTGTTTTTAAAATACAAATGAAATAGCTATGCATTTCGAGACCGGACTTGTCTCTTGCTTGGGCTCTCTTCCACATGTGTTTTTAGCCTGAGGAAAAGACCGGTCTGGTCTCGAAACGCGTAGCTATTTCACGTATGTTTTAAAAACACAGCAATAAACCGTCATTTTTTCAATATTGTGTTCATAGACCCCTTACTTTCATCCTTGAGTTATCGCTAATGCAAACAGAATCGTAAGGATTGCCACGAGCACACTGCAGAGAGGTACAGTGCCAACACGGGGGATCACCCTTTTTGCTTTGAACTACATCTTTCCTAACTAGACACTTCCGGCAGCGGCTTATCTCATGCGGTAACAAAAGATGGGGCATGTTGAAATCCAGCATCCAATGTCCCTCTGTCCGTGTTTCGGAACAGAGCAAGGGACACTTTAGGGGATAATTTTTTAGGGACAAGTATCCTGAGCAGAGTGCTCTTTTTTGGGCGGCTATTCCTTAGTTCTATCAGGGACAGTAGTAGGAGCTCAAAAAGAAACCACCAGGTATTACTTTTATCTCCTTACAACAAGTGAGTCTGTGTTACCCCTGGCTATAACAGTTTATAGCTAAAATGTTCCACTTGCTACTACTTGCTGTTTTTTTTTTACATTTTTCATCAATTCTTTATTGTTATAGGATATTTGCCAAATCAAAAGCACTACGTTCTTCTAGAACTCCATAGTGTCATCTATATACTTCATATATGCACTAAGGCTAAGGGCAGGGATGGACTGGCCCACTAGAGTATCAGAGGTTCCTCCAGTAGGCCCAGGCTCTGACCCAAAAGTCCAGCAGAAGACAACCCCTTCGGAGATTATTTTGGAGCCACTAGGATGTATTTCTTATAAGTTGCAAATAAGGCTTTATTCACACTACATTTGAGCTTTACATTCCAGATGTATATCTCCGACAGAAGGCTTTGCCGTAGGCCACAGTATAGGCATAGAGTGGTATGTGTCGCCCATAGGGTGCTATTGCAAAGAAAGTACCACTGTGACACTCTGACTTTGCTAAGGGGCCCCAAGTTTTACCTCTGGGATTCTTTTTACAATGATGAGCCAACTCCATGTAAGTTGTTTTAATTTGGTTCTTCTCTGATTATTACCAGATCTTTATTTGGCTAAATGTAAGACTCAGCAATTTCATAAAATGTATATTCGCAGGCCTCGGTTCACATATGGCATACATTGTCTGCATTACCTGAATGTGCGTACTTGAAACATTATAGTTTAATAATAAAATGCATTTCGACATTTGTCTTCCAGGTGCATTGTCTGAGAACAGCTGTAAAGAAACTACTTAGAAACCACTTAATGGTGTTTCTGAGAAATGTGTGGCTCCTGCTCAGGATTGTCAAGGTTGTTTAATAATATCTCCGTTTCGAAGTATAGTTGCGGGAAAATTACAAAATCTATTTTTTTTGTTGGCTTTGCATTAAAACCTGCCCTAATATAATTACTGGAAAAAGTGATTGATTTCAGTTAATTAATCTTGTTGATTTATTAAGCCAAGGGAATCGGTACCATACAGACGGCCCATGCATCTGCTATGGAGAGGAGGCCACATCTCAGGTTGGTCCCTCTGATGGCCAGCCTGAACTTTCGTAGTAGACTGAAGTAGAGAAAACTCGCCAGGATTCTCTCTTACTGGGTACTGTATAAAATGGGTGTCTGTAATGGGGTTAGGACAATCACCAGGCATGGGCCAATTTTTGTTTTTGAGCCTATTCACCTTTACTTTTTTTTGTATTGAATTATTGATCTGGTATTATAGGCTAGTTGACTACTCCACTTTGGATTACCATAATGTCACATTTGTGAGTAGCAGCAAACATGGAAAATGCCCTCTTATAAATGGACAGTTATGGATGTAAAGGGGATACACGACAGATAAATAATATAGTTGATAAAGAAGGGAATAAAAGAGAAACTGTAAGAGATACAAAATTGGACTAGGTAATTTTAAAGGGCCAGTCACGTGACAACCTTATATTCAGTTTTCTAAAAAGAAAAGTTTTTCAAAAAGAATAGGTAAAGATCCATTACTACAGTATAGTCAGTGATTGATCATGCTGGATTACATGTTCTCAGATAAACTATTGTAGTTAGCAGGTAGAGGGGTTTGCAATGTTCGGTAGAAGGATCTTGAGTGACCAAATTTTTGTGAGTTTGTGGTTATTTTTTTTTAATCATGGTAACTTACATTGACCAATCTGTCAACTATTGCGATTTCATGGATGCATTGAGGCCCGTTCTACATTGTGTATTTGAATGCATGACTACAGGACTTAAAGTGGATGTCTGAATGTAGAGTCATTTATTGTGGGATAAACCCATAAAGATCATTGCCCCACAGCCTTTTTCTGTCACCTTGACTCAAGCTATGACTTATTTTTCCTCATATGCCATTAAAGGGGTTTTCCCAAAATCATAAATTATTACCTATCAACAGGACCCCCACTGATTATAAGAACAGTGGTCCCGAACCCCCCATTTCTCCGCACTGCTCAACTGCAGTGAGGACATTGAATGGAGCGGCAGTCGAGCATGCGTGCTGTCGCTCCATTCATTGTCGATAGGAATGAAGGAAACAGTCGTATACAGCACTTGGCTGTCTTCATTATTCTCATAGACAGTTAGTGGAGCGGTGGGTGCATGCATGATCGCTGCTCTATTCAAGCTCCTCCTCACTGCGGGGGGTGCAGTGATGAGAATCTGTTCCCATGATTGGTGGGCCTCCAGGTTGTGGGGCCCCCAGCGATCAGAAAAATTATCACCTATCCTGTGGATAGGGGATGAGTTATGATTCTGGGAGAACCCCTTTAAGAGCTTCCTAAACCATTGCTATTAAGTTGTGTAGGTTAATTTGTCCAAGTTTGGCACCTTGGCTGACATTTCACAGCCTTGGAAGACTTTGCCAGTTTGCTATGCCAATGGCATAGCTCTCAGCAATCCTGAGTCATGCAATCCCTACTTCCCTAACCACAAACTAAGCAAAGGATTCTATATCTTGCACAGTTCAACAGTGGTTGTCTAGATCCAGCCTAAGAAACCAATATGGGACTTAATTTTGGTTGGAGTTTAATTACTGTTAAGTGGAGAATTGATCTCTACAATCCAGAGCGGATTACAGAGCGAGCAAAGAGGGCAATTGTCCAGGGGCCTCCAGCACCTAGAGGCTTACAATTATGTAATGTTTATGCCCAATATGAGTTAGTAATACATTATATGATACTATTAGAGAGGGGACATTCATAAAATTTTTGCCCAGTGGCTTTGACCGCTTTAATTTGGGCGTATCCACAATGCAATTTATGGGCAGGGGTAATGCCAGTTTTGTTTAATACACCTGCAGAATCCTTCTAGGAAAACCTATTGTCACGATCCGTGGGTATGTGGATTCAATAGGCCGCACCACCGTAGCAGAGTAGCAGCTGGCCAAACAACAGTCTATAGAGTCTATGCAAAGTCCTAGCACAAGAATACCTGTAAGAGTCCAGACAGTAGCAGAGGCTTAGGCACAGATGAAACTTGAAGGTAGATGACGCCACATGTGGCGGATGATACCAGGCGTGGCAGATGACACCAGACGTGGTGTATGACAGCAGGCGTGACAGATGGCACAACACGACTCCAACACTAGAAGTGGCACAGGAACAAATACAGCACGGGATACAGGTAGTAGGGCACGGCAACACTGGGAACAGGATATGACTAAGGGACCATTTGCTAAGACTAACATGGGAATACACAACAACGCTCAGGCAAGCAGTGAAAGGGCAGGGCCCTTTTTACAGTCCAGGGTGATCTGAGGATAATTAATTAATTATTTACATGTGTGAACACTGGCCCTTTAAGGCTGAGAACGAGCGCGCATGCGCACCCCAGTGGTCACTGCAGGGCAGAGTGGTTGGATGTGCTGGCATCTCCGGGGAGGGAGACGTCGTCAGTAGTAGAGAGATCTGCGGTTGCGGCCGTCAGCAGGTAAGGGGAGGCAGCAGTCCGCCACCACGGCTGATATAGCTATGTCTAGGTTCTCAGCTGTTATAAAGAAATTTACTTGGGTGACGTGGCGGGCAAAAGAGTGTTCATCTGTCATCAGTTTCTGTCTCTCAATGTGTAAATCTCTTCTGTGAAATATTTGAACAGAATACAAGTTTTATTCCCTGTTAATAAAAATTATTCTGCGCTTTATCTGGTATTTTTCATTTTTATTGTCTTTTTTTAAAAGTTTGGCTTGTATGTAGTGGAAAGTTTGATTAGTTCCATGCATGCCATGCAATAAGCCGTCTTGTATTTGCATTTTTTACACGTCTTCATTCTCCCTGTTATGTTTTTGTTGCTTATCCGGATTTTCCACAATGGAAGAAAACCCAGTTTGTTTTTTCAAGAATAAAAGACATTCAAACTGAACTTGTATTCCTGAAGACAAGAACATGAATGTTCAGATCATACTTAAAACTCAAACGGGAGCAGACACATTAATTGCTGTGGTTAAATGATTCTTCAGGTGGGATTTTAAGACTAAATTTGAATTATGATTTATAATAAGAAAGTGTATATTGTGTTTATATCTATTTATAAAAACTAGGACAAAAAATTGCCCACAGTACCAGTTGCATTGCTCAAATATATTTTCATGGACTAATGGGCAGAACTATAAAGGGGGCAGTGGTAACAGCTGCACCTTGGTCCTGGAGTCTGAGGAGGCCCAAAAGTTCCCTCTGGCCCATATGAAGTGACCAGTACTACAAATTTTGCATTGGGGTCTAAGAGCTTCACGTTACACCTCTGCATGGTGTATAGGCCGTACAGTAAAAATAACAGAGATTTGGTGGCATAATCGATCACCAAAATAAAGAGATAATTTCTCATAATAAACACAATAGTAGTTATGCTGTTATAAACAAAAATTACATTTCGTCAGCCGTTGTCGTAGTCATTGTTGGGGCCTTTGCAAAGCTATAGGGTAGATCTTGGAGCAACTTCAGCTTTTGTGGAACAGTGTGGCTCTCCATCTCGCATCGGCCTAAATCTTTTGTTGTGCTTTCAAAAACTAGTATCCTATAGGACAGGGCATACCAAAAATATCATAAAGACATATCAAAATACCTAAAAAAATGTCAATATACAATAAATGCCAAAATAATATAGACATCATAACATATGTTCTTGTTAAGCATCTCTTTCCTGAACCATGGAATTTAATGTAGAGTTTGCCCATTGTTTTCTACTATAACAGACACCCCATTGCACTTCATTTTAGAGCATGTCTTTGTCAATTCGGCCAAAAGAATATTGGACCTTTTTGAGTGGTGCACCATCCATCGGGCAAAGTAAGAACCATACCTGAGGCAACACCCATTCCTGCAAGGATAAGTACCACGATGACAGCCCATGATGGGGCTCATTATTTTAACGAGTGATTGGGAATTGTAGAGGGGTCCCTTCTCCACAGCCCCTAAAAAGTTAGCAAACAAGGGTGTGGCGAAAGGGGAAAGGACATCCCTGCACTTTCCTATCCACCATTTCACTTCAGTTAAACAATAGGTTAGAAAACACCATGGGCTTGTTCACACATAATCAATTTTTAACTGCAAGTCTATGCCAGTCCATTCAACAATATATTAATTTATATGGGTTTGTTATGCTATTTATGTCTTTGTTGTCTCCATTTGGCACCTCTTTCAATGCTACACTATATTTTTGTTGGCCAAAAAACCTCACCAGGTTGTACTTCAATGGTCCTGATGGTCATGGATAGTCCGTTTTCCTTTCTTAGAACCAAATCATAAAAAGTAAAAAATTTTTTCCATCCTTTTAGATACAAATGCTGTCATTGGCCTATCCTACGGCAGTGTCATGTTGAAAGTCCCTGAGGTCCTCTGTATAACCTATTCTACTGCTAATGTTAGGTCTAGGGAGATTGTCTACATGTTAGAAATTAAATGGTAAACGTAATAATTAAATGGGGTGTACACATACTTTTGGTCATATATTGTTCTATGGTCTATTTATTAATAGAACTTTCACCCCGGTGGTTTTTGGTTCTTTTCCTCAGCAGTTCTTGGTCCTGTTACATATCATATACTTGTGTCTAGACAAGAAATAAGTGAAATCTTTCTTTGTCCTCTTTTCTTAAGCCTTTTATATTGTAAACTGCAATAAATAAGTTTCTCACTTGTATCACGGCACTCCTTCTAATGCCAAAAAAACTATGAAATACATGATGCCATCATAAAACCACATTATTGAGATTTTCTAAAATTTTTGCATTCCTATTGTTTACTGAAAAGGTTCTAAAGTATGTGAAAAATGCCTTGCCGTGATTTCATTATCGTAAGCAATTCAATACTTGCGTCCCTCTTTCTTACACGTGATAACGCAGACTTATCAAGGGAAGTAGATCATTTAATATAACAGCTTCATATAAATACATAACAAGGTAAGAAAAAAAAAATGCATGGTTTTGTCCTTTAAGGATGTGAACACTTTTTCAACCATTTTTTATTGCCACAAAAAATCTAAAATAAAAAATTAAAGAGACTCTGTCACCACATTATAAGTGCCCTATCTCCAACATAAGGAAATGGGCGCTGTAATGTATGACAGCAGTGCTTTTTATTTAGAAAAACTATCTATTTTTACCACTTTATGAGTGATTTTTAGCTTTATGCTAATGAGTTTCTTAATGCCCAAGTGGGCGTGTTTTTACTTTAGACCAAGTGGGCATTGTACAGAGGAGTGTATGACGCTGACCAATCAGTGACCAATCAGCGTCATGCACTTCTCTCCATTCATTTACACTGCACTAGCGATATATCTATATCGCTATCTGCAGCCTCATACACACACACTAACATTACTGCAGTGTCCTGATAATGAATATACATTAACTCCAGCCAGGACGTGATGTGTATTCAGAATCCTGACACTTCTGAATCTTTTCTGTGAGATTTCCAACAAGGCAAATGTAATCTCGCGAGATTACGATGTAAACTGTCATTTAAAACGAGATTACGTTTCCGTTGCTGGAAATCTCACAGAAAAGATTCAGAAGTGTCAGGATTCTGAATACACATCACGTCCTGGCTGGAGGTAATGTATATTCATTATCAGGACACTACAGTAATGTTATAGTGTGTGTATGTGGCTGCACATAGCGATATAACTATATTGCTAGTGCAGTGTAAATGAATGGGGAGAAGTGCATGACGCTAATTGGTCACTGATTGGTCAGCGTCATACACTCCTCTGTACAACGCCCACTTGGTCTAAAGTAAAAACACGCCCACTTAGGTATTAAGAAACTAATTAGCATAAAGCTAAAAATCGCTCATAAAGTGGTAAAAAATAGATCGTTTCTCTAAATAAAAAGCACTGCTGTCACCTACATTACAGCGCCGATCTCCTTATGTAGGAGACAGGACACTTATAATGTGGTGACAGAGTCTCTTTAAGCAACTTTGCAAATAGTCTTGATTAAAATGATCGAACAATTTGTGTCTGCAGCTCTTATGAAAACCTATGTGTCTCCATCGTTACAGACTACGAACAAACCAAAACCTGCAGTCATGTCTTACTTCCTTCAATTTACCGCTCTTCTTCCTAACCTTCTGTTTGTGAACTTGATACTATCAACATAAAAATCCTTTACCAGGTTAAAAGGCTCGTACTCTTAAAAGTGGGATACCCCTTTAAATGATCAATTCATTAAAATTAATGCCAGGCTGAAAACTGAGGCACAGGGAATACTGACTTAAGAATGAAAAGTTATATAGAGTCTCATGCCAAACAATAATTGTTTAGATTGCTAAGATTAAGGGCCACAAATAGGGCAAGCTGATCAATACCAAATAATAAAACCTATACAGAGGCGTAACTTGAAGCTCTTGGGCCCCAATCCAAAATCTTTAACGGGGCCCTCATCTACCATATATCAGTTATAAAAACTGGTGTCTTATATGGATAAGGGGCTTTTGGGCTCCAGGGCCGGGGTGCGACTGCTACCTCTGCAGCCCCTATAGCTATGCCCCGAATCCTATTATTTAGATGCTATCCTACACAATCAGGGTTTGACTTTGTCACAAGCTTTATTAACATGACATAGACTTATCCTTGCCAAAAATGTTATAAAATATCCAACTAGATTATTTAGTCGCCCTACACATAAAGGTCAGAGGTGTAACTTGAAGCTCCTGGACCCCAATGCAAAATCTGTTACAGGGCCTCTCATCTATCATGTTCCATCTGGTGTACTCTTATGTAACAGATAACAGACCTTTGGGTCTTATCAGGTACCAGGGCCTGGGTGATACTGCTACCTCTGCACCCTGTTAAATGGGTTGTCCATTATGAAATCATACTGCTAGTTGCCCTTGACATGCATAAACTACAATTTACGCCCGTGTCAGTTTGGCCCTCAACCGGTTGGCATCTACAGCATGAATGAGTCTCTTTATGCAAATCAACACAGTGATGGCTCCAACAAAAACCAATGAACCCATGTTTGTTCTAAAGATTCTTTTTAATACTTGGGGAGATTAAGAAAAGCTTCTCTGAGGTTCTTGCTGGCAAAAACTTTCTGAAGAAGCACAAAAATGATCTACAGTCTCCTGGCATTGACTTTTTCTTCTGCCATTTCCTTTTATATGTCCAACCTGTTTTTGAGATTTGACTTATTTGACCATACTCTCTTAGTACCTTCATTTCAACTTAAGCTCACATGAACTTTGTCATGGACTAATCCGATGCTTCATATTCCATACTGCTTTGTTCTGGTCATGGTCATAGCTTATCTAATTCTAGAGGAACCGATCTGAGCATGATGGTGTACAGATACCATTCAGCCAGGTAAATTCCCCCTTGAATTGAACTCTGGTGATGATTGGCCACCTTTTTAGACCCAGCACTTTTGAGGAGCCCATACTTACTGTCACAATCAAGAAGGTCCATTCTACCCCAGCTACAGTCTTAAGTTGTTGGTTCCTTGTACATTCAATATCCTGGAGATACTCCGTTACTCCTTACATTGTACATTCAGAAAAGTTATTTTTATCTTTGTACCTAATCTGGGACTTAAATTTGACATTAATAATAAGACCCTCCAGAAGAGCATTAAGAAGCCATTCTAGGTATTTTCATGGGATTTAGGGAAATTAAACAGATTGTATTTCAGTCTTTCTACCTTTTACATTTTATTTTTTTTGAAACTTTTTGAAACCTCATTGCTCAAAGCTTTGCCTTA
This sequence comes from Rhinoderma darwinii, assembly GCF_050947455.1. Lineage (NCBI taxonomy): Eukaryota > Metazoa > Chordata > Amphibia > Anura > Rhinodermatidae > Rhinoderma > Rhinoderma darwinii. The sequence continues at coordinate 25,524,321 of NC_134696.1, forward strand.
TTTCATGGCAATCCAAGTAAATTAATGTAAAATATGGGCAATGAGTCAATGTTTTCCAGTAATGAATTTGTAAGGTTGCTTTTCTCAGTCAGCACTTTGCACTTGGGAAGTGGCAATCAAGTGACTTTGTGTGTTGGCACGCCAGTGAACATGTGGCTTCACAATACGGAACTGACATTTTACAGCTTCGGTTTATTTCTTCCTGTCTAAACAGTAGAAATAACACATTTATTTCCAATTAGTGCATGCCCTTCCATTCTCGGTAGCCAATTGGCATTGACTCACTTGCCAGTTAGGTTAGGAGGTGCAGCTGGCAAACACTATACATCTTATGATTGTACCTTCCTACTCTCGAAGGACCTCTAGAGACCAAATGTTCTGGAGATGATATATGAAAGCAGATATTGGTCTGATCCTAAGTAGACAAGGATATGTTGTGGTAGACATTTTTCTAAGTGTCAGGAAATCCAGCAGGCTGGTAGCTGACTCATCATCCCCAAGTTGCCAACTCTTAAGTCACCTAAATTATTGCCTCCCAGAGTCTATTTGATGTGTGGCATGGAATTGAATTACTTCCTCAGGCCGAAAGAAAAAAAATAAATGGTAAAATGTTGCTAAAAAATTGTCTAGACATGGAACTTCTTATCTATTTACCCTTTGTTAAAGATTATTTCAACCTATATGAGGTCAGGTATGTTCACTTTAATTGTTGTTTAGTGCCACCATATTCCACCGTAGTCCCTATTCTCAGTGGGGCTCAAAACATAATCTGCCTACATACCCACATATAATAGAGGCAACTTCACAGGAAGTCTGTTTAAGTATATTTTTAGAATTTGGGAAGAAAACCAAAGAATTGAGAGGAAGCATTCTCAATAAAAAAATAAACATATAGATGTTGTCCTGGTCAGATTAAAACTCAAAATTTCCATGCTACAAACGACTGCCGAAACCACTGAGCCAGTTCGAAGTAGATTTTGAAGCTTGTTGTGATGGAAAAGGTGCTGAGGTTAATGTCTTCAAGATGCATCCATACATCTTTCTTCTGGTCTTTGCCCAATTAAATCTAGGGGAACAGATCTGAGGATCATCGCCTGCAGATGTGTTGAAAACAGTGGATCCTAATTTTGCAAGAACTTCTTTTTTGCTACAAGAGCAAAGTCAGATCAAGATTAAAGGGAATTCAGAGACTAATCAGGTCATTTAAGATGAGCTCATTAAAGTGCGACATCATAATAGGGTATATGAAAGACGTAAAAAATGTAGGATATGCTACATTTTTTCTATGTTGTACCAGACTCTTTTTGCATTGGCTGGTGACAGATGCACCCTGTCTCATCTAATTTCCCAGAGACATTTACAGCTATCATCCCTGGTGGCTGAGAGCACTGTGGATCGCATATCAATGTCTGCAACATAGCTGTGACATCCACGGCCCGTCAGGATTACTCACCCCTGGACGGCCGTGGCCATGGACGTGTGATCGGTGGTCCCCATCTCCTCCCCAGGAAACGCCAGCGCTCACTTCCGCTCCGCTCCGCTCTGCTGTGTCCCGTAGGGTACATGCTCACTCTTGTGCCCGGCCTTAAACGGCCATGTAAATCATCAGTAATTAGCCAATTATCACCCTGGACTATAAGAAGGGCTATGCCCTTTTTCTCCTTGCCTGAGCGTTGATTGTATTCCTCTGTTAGTCTTGCAAATGGTCCCTTAGTCGTATCCTTTTCCATGTGTTCCCATGCCCTGCTACCTGTATCCTGTATCCCGTGCTGTATTTGTTCCTGTGCCATCTCTAGTGTTGGAGTCGTGTTGTGCTGTCTACTATGCCTGCTGACTTACACCACATCTGGTGTCATCTGCCACGTTTTGCATCACCTGACGCCAAGCTCCCATCTGTGCCTAAGCCATTGCTACTGTCTCGACTATTACAGGTACCCTGGTACTCGGACTTTATAATGACTTGGTGCGGCCTAGTGGGCCCACAGATCGTGATACTAGTCAACTGTTAATATGGACAATAGCGTGGATAGACATGGGATGCATAAATGAACATCTTATCAGTCAGAGAAGACCGACAGAAATGTGGTAAAGAAAATTATACATAAGAAGCGCCATTGCTACAAGGGCAGCCATAAAGGATGGTGGGCGCCATAACCAGAACAAAATAGTGCCCTCTGCTGGTATTGGTTCATGTTACCATGCCATCCTCATATTGGGATAGTCTGAGACCTGTTGGTACACCAACCCATCTCTTGCAGAACTAAAGGGAGTTGTGATCTTCAGGGCTGCTTTCTTCTTCCATTATTTTCCAATGTGGAGGTCCCTGTGGAGAAGGAGTCTTGTGCAGGTTCACACTACCCATAGAGAAGAAGTATGTGGCAACCTGATTTGGATACATAATATTTGGTACAGAATAAAAATAATTACATCGTACCTTTATTTACAGTACCACCAGTTAATAACGCTATATTGGTCTTTGTTTTACCCAAGGCCAAATAACAGCACTAACTATCGTCTCGGGTCTGCAGAACCGGTGCAGTCCATTCTCGAAGCTCAGAAATGCAGAATCAAGATGCTTTTTATTGTAATATGTCAGTTGTGAGGTGAAATCCACCATTTTTCACTACATCTTTAACTATGAACAAGTCAGTGAATGTACCGAGAGGGTCGTCATCCTTGAAGTAGCTCTGATGAATTTTCCCTTTAGTGTGACTGTGGCATAGTAAGCCAGATTTCTTTGCATAGTGCTGAGTGCGACCTGGGTGCATCTGTTCTTTCAATTACACTTTCTTATTCACTAGAGGTTTGGTGTTCAACCACATATAAATGACTCAGCGCCTAAATCCTTTTATCCAAATAAAACCATTTCTCTTACTCATCTAATATGATGGGAGCAATTTCTAACTGTTGCCTCCTGTTGCCTTCCAAATGACATAAGTTTGAACAACCTAATTTTATAATGGACTATACAAGTGTTGCAATCATTTTAAAAGGAGGACCCTCAAACTATTATTTACATGGCATATGTAAATACGGACTAATCATACACTGAAAGTAGTGACATCAGCACTCTCCAAACTAGTGATGTCATTTATTGTGAGATGTTCCCCCAACTGACCTTCTGATTGTCAAAAACCAGAAGTGAAATGGAACGTGATCTTATTCACAGATCTGCTCTATTGTTAGGTGCCTTTATTTGCATAGTGTGGAATACGAGAATGTGGCCCCCTCGGTTGCCAATGTGCATGTGTAGCAAAGTCTTATATAACAGAGGCAACTATGGGGCTCTCGGAGAGAGGGAAATAGCCCTGGTCCCTTTACTATTGGGTGGCGAGAACCTGTGTAGGAACTTCATTATTAGAAAACAAGGAGTGGGGAATTGGCCAAAGGGTCAGGCAAAGGGCGTTGAGGGGAAACAAACACCAAGCCTTTATTTCCAAAAGATGGCACCATCGTGAGGAGCCCATTTTGACATTTCAAACCATGGACCAATGTGTTCGTTGGTAAATTAGGTAGTAGAGACAATTACTCTTCACGCAGTAGCCGCATCCTGACGAGCATACTCATCATACCAATGAAATAGGCGCCACTGCAGTGTTGACACAATCAGGAGCAGGGCAATGGCTGTAATATACAGCCACAACCCCGCTCAAATGGCGGAGATCATAAAAATCTCTGTTTGCCACTATTTAATGCTTTGTATTCCGCAGTCAATGCTGATCGCGGCATACAGAAGAAGAGATTTCGGGGAACAGAAAGCCCATAGTTCATTGAAGGACTTCAGGGCTGTTTGACCATATTCCCCTAGGTACGCAAGCTAATGTACTGCCATAAATATAGATATATGATAAAATATACTGTATATGATAAAAATCTAAATAAAATAATCCCCCTTCGAGATTTAAAACAAGTTACATTAAAAAAATAGGTTGTAAAACACACAAGACCCAAACAAATATACATCCTTTTAACAATACTTTTTTTAATGAAATGTGAGTCTCAGACATAAAATAATATAAACATATTTGGTATCCTCAGAACCGTAACAACCTGTAAAAATACATTTATAACATCAGTTAACATGATTGGTTTACGGCATAAAAAAATAATAATAAAAACTAAAGCAGAATTTTTATTTTTCTGTATTTTTCTCAACATAAAAAAGCATATAAATGAAACGCTAATGCATATGCATAACAAAATGGCACGTAAATAAAGTACAACTCAACCTATAAAAAAACAAGGTCTCGTACGGCTACGTCAACCAAAAAAAATAAAACAAGTTATGACCACCAGAATGCAAAGAGGCAAAATAAAAAACTTCATGTCCTGAAGGCCAATATTGGCCCGGTCCTAAATGGCCAAACATCTTCTTAAAATATTGATTCACATAATAACACTAAAATATTTTTCCAGGCTGAATTTTATTATCCGATGACCTAACCAAAACCAGTGTTGTATCTTCAGCTATATAAAAAGTCTGCAAACTTTAATTTTACAAAAACACTAATAGCTCAACCAGACTGCACTCAAATAATTCTGTTCCTCTATAGCATTGACACCCTATAGCCATTTTAACATTAATCCTAATTATGTGCCCCTAAATCCATGAGTTTTCTCTGTCAGGATAAATATTAAGAGAATAATAAAAGCTTGGCTGCATTTTCACCTGTCGGGTTATTGTGTAGAGGCCAACCTAAATCTTAATATTGTCATCATGTAGAGTTTTTATGTTTTAATTAGCTATTCTGTAAAATAAATTCAGTGATGTCATACATTTTGTTTGATTAACTTCCAAAAATGTAGGAGTCCTCCTACTAACAAGCTGTGCACAGCCCTGTCGTGGAGAACTGCAATATTTTTTAAATATAGCCATGACCTTCCCAAAATAGAAATTCTCTACATGTGTTGGGTATAAAACTTCTTACAAAGCAAATAAGAGGAATTTGAAAATAAATAGTTAATTTAGATAGATATGTGGTCAACTATGTCAACTATGGAAGGACCCTGGTTTATGGAATGGGCAACACAGTTAGTAGAACCATTGGACCGTGGTGTCTTCAGTATAGAATTTGTAGTAGATCCATGTACAATACTTTTTCCTGTGTGATACCCGCTTCTGCTCCAAATGATGTCTCCCTGTCTGCATCTGTCAATTAAATGACATCACTTCCTGTCTCAGTGACCACGAAGTCTCATCTCTTAACAGACCCAACTGTGGTGGTCACAGACAATAATTCACACAGAGGCCTGCTAGAGAACATGGCAGGAAAGCTCCCCCATGAAGCTAGAAGCAGTTATGGAAGAAGGCTCCTACCTCTAGGCTAAGCAGTTGGGATACTCGTAGTTGGAAATCTTGAGGTACCAATACTTCCATTAAGATTGTAATGGGGATTCTAGAACCACACAAGTTGAAATCCAGTCGAAAAGATCTTTTGACATGTCAAAGATACACCCGAAAAGTTTACATCTCTGTTGTGTGTGAGCTCAGACCATCCTGATTTTCAGAACAAGGGGGCAGTTGTAACACCCTCGAACATTTTTGTCATTGCTCTGAAATTTAAATTATTGGAAATCTCTGACAAACATCTCTAGGCAAAGCACCAAAAATGTGAATATCCCTTAGTTTATAATGTCGAGCGAGAAATTTCTCGGGTTTTGCGCACCATTTTGTCTTGTAAATCAGTTTTAAGCTCACCGATCTCCGAGAAGTCTCTATAAAATGTCAGAAGTTCAATATTGGGTGGAGTTCCCCTTTTAAGAACAGTTTATCATTTCATAAGAGTTTTTAGGTTTTTCTCTAGCCCTATGACCGGGTTTCTTATTCTGAATTACAATGATTCGGTCCTATGTAGTACAATCTCATATGCATTTATTTTTCTCAGTTTTAAGCATACTGTAGAGTGACCCATTTTGAGACTAGTTAGCTTCCCCAATTTGGAATCCATAGTTCTTGCCTCTTTAGGGAGGTTTGATGAAACTTAGAGTAAAGCAACATGGAAAAAAGTAATAGTGCTCTACATGTCATAGAGTTTTTTGGCTTTGGGAGTAACGACTTGATCATGCATATACCAGTATATATTTTTTGTTCCAACAGGGCAACAAATCAATAGAAAGTCTCTGCTTCATTCCTCTTGTTAGCTTATGTTTGTGTTGTAGTTGGAAAAATGTCATTGTTTTTACAAAATTGTATACTATGTTACTATGACTATTTTATCTACTAGTATTTATTGATATTCCTATTAAAGAGGACCCAACAAAAAAAGGGACATATACTGTATTTACTACAAAAGCATAAAAAGAAAAGGCCATGTTCACTTAATACAAGGGCAGGTTCTGATGACACTTCCCAACAGGATGCAGACAAGCCGCAACTGCTATTTAAGGTGCAAAATACTGATAAACAGTCACTCTCACGCCTACTATTCATGAGGGGAGGGGGTGGCTGCTTAGTATTATCACTGCACACAAATAAGGCCTCCATAGGTATGTCATTCACACGATAACGTGTAGTACACCATGCTGGCTTACAGCCTATTAACTATGCACAAAGTATTCCATAAGGTGGGCTGAACAGCACATACCAGGTGGGCCACACTAAGTGCTGACAAACTATTCTCCCCCAGCATTACAAGGCCTGGCTGAATCCTAAAAAATTATATCAATGATAAACATGAGGTATTAATTGATATTTTGGTTTGTGCTGGGCAGCCGCCTAATGGAAGATTATGGGCGTAACTAACAGGATGTATGCCAGTATGGTGCACTACACGCTATTGTGCAACTGACATACATGTGGAAGCCTTATTTGTGTGCAGTGATAATGCAAAGCAGCCACCCCCTCCCCTCATGAATAGTAGGCATGAGAGCTGTCTATCAGTATTTTGCACGTGTGTGATCTCCCCTTATACAGCATTTGTGGCTTGTCTGCATCCTGTTGGGAAGTGTTGTTTGAACTTGCCCTTGTATCAAGTGAGTATGGCCTTTTCTTTTTGTGCTTTCCTATTAAAGGGGCCATCCAACCATAGTGAGGGGTGGCATGTAATATATAGCATCACTTACTGATCACAGGGGTCAGCCTATCGGGACCTCCGTGATCCTTAGAATGGGTGGTGCGGCTCCTTCACAGTATTTCCCTGCACAGCGATGCTCCCGACTTTCCGCTGTGTCGGAAACTGATTGGGGCCGTGTTGCAATTCCCTGCACAGGGGATGGCCAGGAGTGTTGTGGTGCAGGAGAAAAACCAAAGGAACTTTGGTTCCTTTCATCTCTGCCTCAATGGGTGTCCAGAGATTGGACCCCACCGATCTGAGATAGGATATCCCAGAAATATTTTATGATGGGAATATGAGCTGATCTGATGTCTCTATATACAAAGTACACATTACAACAATGGCCAAATGGAATGAGCATTGACCTTCTGTGAGGGGACGTATACTCCATAGATGTGATAGCCCTTTGTATTTCTTATGCCACTGGTTTTTCAACTCTATGTCCAAGAAATAAAATCCACCTGATGTCAACTTATTCAGAAACATAATTTTTTTTCGTTCTTATGTTTGTATATGGACTTAAATACATTAACCCAAATCTGCTGTAATGTCTTCCCTGGCAAAGGCTTGGATACACCTTCCAAAAACATTCAAGTCATTACATCAAAATTTCAGAATTGTACCAAAGCCTCCTAACTCTACAACTACCTCTTTGTTTTTCCTCAAAAAAAATTAAAGGATTTAGAAAATCTTTCAGGAATTTCCAAAGCATAAAAATCTGGGTAGGAACTGGGCCGAGGGAAGAAAAGTCAACAAGTGAAAGGATTTAAGTGTTTTGAAATTACCTTACACGCCCAGATAAAGAAACAGTTTCTTCAAGGTTTACTTTATTGGTGGGGTATGTATTTCAAGCTCAGCGTTGTGCCCTCCATTGCTGAATCTTCCGTTTTTCTTGGATCAAGCGAATTTTGCTCAACCATCAGACGTCAGCTATTTGCATTAAAGATGCAGATTACAGCCAGGTCTAGTGGAAATATTTCATATTAAAACTATTTGGAACATAAAAGAGTGTTTTACTTATGCCAACTTTTTTTTTTTTTTTTTTTACAGGTAAGAGCAAAAACATTGCATTGATTTGGGTTAATGGTTACCCCACGTTAAAAGCTTAGCTAGATTTTCGATGAACTGGGGCAAAGATTCAGTTTGTAGCCCCCCCCCCCTCCAACTAAAACTTAACAAGCTTGCAGTGGATGGTGTGGCTTGTTGGCACCACCTCTGGTACTTAACACCTTAGGCAAATACCCTACCATCCCTTCCTATATATTCCCCTGACCCTCAATACATTTAATTATATCATAGATTGCCTAGTATGTTCACAAAACCGTGACTAAGTATTATCTAAAATACAAACGTTCCCTTTCCAGGAATATTTTACTAGAAGTAATAAGAAAATGCATCTAAGATATGGATTAATACAATGTAGACAATGGTAACACTCAAGGCAACTGCAATATTTAATATTAGTGGCAAGAAGCTAGAAAGGAATGGGGCATATGAGCCAAGTATGGATATACTTAGGATGGCACAGAAGCACCTTGTAGTGAAATCACTTTTTTTATAGGGGGTGCCGAGGTAGTAGTCGCGCCTGGACCCTGGTGCTTAAGGGCACCAAAAGGCCCATGTGCCACATAAGTTGGACATGGACCAAGACCATTGGTCCGTTATATTAAAAATCCCAAGTAATCAGATGGAATTGTAGATGTGGTCATAAATATAAAGGATATGATGATGCAAATACTGAATTGGTAAATTAATCTATTGTATAAGAGGAAAAAAGTGACTTCATGCTAAAAAAATTTAATCCTCTCTTCCCGGTCTTGTAAGTAAGTTGGCCATACACATTAGATAGCTGTCGGCTGAGCGCGTGTTTGGCTGACAGCTTTTCCTCACGATCTCCCCATACACATGCGCGCTCGGCTGAGAGTGCATGTATTCTGAATGGGGTGTAAAGCCCCTATTACACCGGCCGATTTTGGTCGGTGCAGCGAGTGCCGATCAACGCGAGATCATTGATCAGCGCCCGTTTGCTCCTGTCACACGGAGCTATGGATGGGGATGAGCGGTCGTTACTCCGATCGCTCGTCCCCATACTTTATTATCATTTCAGCGGCGTGTCTCCCTGTTTACACAGGGAGATGTGCTGCTGACATCAATAATATTTTACTTTTTTAAAACGATACGATCAGCAGATGATCAAGCGTTTGCTCGTTCATCTGCTGATCGTTACCCTGTTTACACGGAGCAATTATCGGCAACGAGCGTTCTATGAACGCTTGTCTGCCTGATTATCGCCCAGTGTAAAACCCCCTTAACTTTGCTGCGAGACACCTCTGGCAGCAGTTTATCTCCCCTAAGAAGAAAAGGATGGGGCATGTTGATTGAAATCCAACTGCCCGAATCTTCTGGTGTCAGGAGGCCCCCATACACATTAGATGGTCTGCTGATCCTGCCAAAATTATTAGTCTAATGTCTATGGCCACCTTAAGTCCTCTGGGTACATCTTGTTTCCTACCTGCAATGGTCCCTGAGCCAAACGAATGAAAGTAGATGCTTGCCGGCTTACATATTTAGCATACGTCCATGTCGGTAAGGGGATGATGGGTCTTAGATGCAAGGGGTACTTCTGTCCTACACCATAATGGGGGACACAGTTTAACTTTATTATGGTGATTCATCTCTTCTATGTATGACCCTTGTTAGACCCCTGCAAATAGGTCAAGGATAAAGTAAAGCTTATAGGATGCAGCTGATAAGTTAGGCCAGGGTCAGTTAAAGACTTGTGGCATACTGTACTATGCCCGGCCTCGCATTGTACTCAAGCCACATGATGTTACTTACACTCTATTCAAATTGGGCAACTTTCTTATTCTTTACCCAATGCAACGCAAATCATGTACAGCCATCAGCGTTGTGACTTATGAATTTCATCATACATCTTTTTTTCTTGTCATTTCTACCATGGGAAAATAAATTCTTCTCCACATGACATCATTACCATCCAGCCTGAGGATGAAACAGTTAATGGAAATGAACTAATATTGCAGTGCATATGTTTCAAATATGTAATTCCACAGAAAAAAGCGCATTGCGTGAATGTTATAGATACAATAGATATAATGTCAGGCTGATGCCAGAAAGCCATCACAGCTTTCACTACATCATTATCACGTATAGGACAGATTGCACTGCGAGAATGTGACGGAACGCTCAGGACATAGGTTACAAAAATATTCTGCTCCGTGTGTCATTCACATCCCATTATAGGGTTTCTCCACTCTAAACCCCCACCCACAAAGGAAAATTTGTCATGTTTTCCAATATTCTAATAATGTTGTAGCAATTTAGAGAGGTTAATTTAGATTCTAATTACATATATATTTCCAATTAACTGCATTCCAGAATCATTATTAATACAGATTGATATTGCAAAGTGCTCCAGCAAATGACGCAGAGCACAAACTGGAAACAGTAAAGTGAGCTAAAGTAGTAAAATTCTATCTATCTATCTATCTATCTATCTATCTATCTATCTATCTATCTATCTATCTATCTATCTATCTATCTATCTATCTATCTATCTATCTATCTATCTATCTATCTATCATCTATCTATTTAGCCATCCATCCATCCATTCATTCATCCATCCATTATCTATCTATCTATCTATCTATCTATCTATCTATCTATCTATCTATCTATCTATCTATCTATCTATCTATCTATCTATCTATCTATCTATCTATCTATCTATCTATCATATTGATTATGTTCAAATATGATCTGTTTGTAATTTTGTCTATCCAATTTTAAAAAAAACAATAAAACAAAAGATTTTTAGCCTAGTTAGACCAGATCCAGCCATTGTTCAGCTTGCTGGTACTGTAGTATGGGGCCATACAAAGCCTGATAGTCAATGGTTAACTTTCGACTGCATTATTCGCCAATTGCCCAGTGTGAAATAAAATTGGAAATATTTGTAAATATCCTAATTTCTCGATGAAAGGCACAATGTTTCCCACAAGTTTTCTACTTCACTAGTCTTATTTCTCTATACTAAACCTTATAGAATTTACATAAAATGACCTTAACTCTTCTAACTTCCTTTAAGTTTTAAACATTTAAAAAAAAAATTCTCAATTTTGTTATAATGCGGCACAAAGTAGGAAAAATATAAACAAAGAGAAAACCAAAATCGTAATCTTTTTTTCCTTCGAGTCGAAGATTAAACTTTTTTTTTTTTGAAGTCTGGGTCCCGAAAGCCACAGACAAAGTTATTCTGTAACTAATGCGAAGACACAGTTGGATTCCTTCACCTGACCTTCCAATGCTCTGATGCTCTAAGACATTGATTGTTCTATCTTTTGTCTTGTCTTTTTTAACGGGCAGTAAAACTGAACCGCACTTTATTTTGTCTCTTGTGTTAAGCACAAGTGTTTAAATTCCTGAAATGTGCATTTCAAAGCACCTCCCGAATAACCCCTTTCACTTCAGCAGGATATGTTTGAAAGCACCAACAACAAAACTGCAAATCCCTAGGTATAAATAGGGAGAAGAAATAACAAAGATTAACCCTTAGAGCATCTTTGCACTGTATCCTTCTATAGCAACGATTCGCAAGTCTTAACTTGTGGTTCCAAATCCATCTTGTCTTATCATAAAAAAAAAAAGGGCTCTGCTGACAATCCAAAAAGTCTAAGACGTAAAATGTGACGACTGGCAGGGAGGGCTCACTGTGAGGAGGGAAGCTCCATCGGCAAATGGGACGTGATATATTTTGGTCAATTTTTTGGCGCTTCGGAAGCTGTTTCGTTAGTGTACTCATTAGAATACATTTTTCTGGGCATCTTAAAGGGGTTTGTGGCCATGACTCATGACCCACGAGTTATATATATATATATATGATTTTTTTGTATGTGTATATTGAAGTGCACTGAAGTCAAGTTGTTTCTAGTCTTTCCTCTGAATAGATTTTTCCTGGCAGAACATTTATGTTCCCCCTTTGTGAACGTCGTGCAGGTCCCCTCATTCTATGTAGTAGTTATGGTCTTATTTTATGATGGCCTTTTTATGCTTTTATGCCTCTTTTATGTCTGTGAATCATTATTAGCACTTGAGACTGTTGTTCCAGCACTTTAGTTCCCTTGATAATTGCACCTTGATGCCTCTTGATTGATCCAGTGTCAACTTTGAGCATGTGAGTTTGGATTGTGTCATTGTGAGCCTCCTGTTGTTTCCAGACCATCATTTCAAATACTAATTCCTCCTCACTAGTGAGGAAATTTCTGCTACACATTTAATATAATCCGCAAATCTATCTATCTATCTATCTATCTATCTATCTATCTATCTATCTATCTATCTATCTATCTATCTATCTATCTATCTATCTATCTATCTATCTATCTATCTATCTAGAAAAACAAATGGATCCAGCCGCACCAGTATGCTATGGGTGCAAGCCAACGGGATAAGACCACAATCCCAATGGTATATAAGACAAAAAATAGGCAGCACTCCGTTCAGATAGAGGTGAAAAAAGAGGGTACTTTTATTGTCCCATAAACAGTGGCAACGTTTCAGCTCCTTCCACTGGAGCCTTTCTCAAGCCTTGAGAAAGGCTCCAGTGGAAGGAGCTGAAACGTTGCCACTGTTTATGGGACAATAAAAGTACCCTCTTTTTTCACCTCTATCTGAACGGAGTGCTGCCTATTTTTTGTCTTATCTATCTATCTAATCTATCTATCTAATCTATCTATCTATCTATCTATCTATCTATCTATCTATCTATCTATCTATCTATCTATCTATCTATCTATCTATCTATCTATCTATCTATCTATGTATCTATCTTTCTATCTATCTATCTATCTATCTATCTATCTATCTATCTATCTATCTATCTATCTATCTATCTATCTATCTATCTATCTATCTATCTATCTCATATCTACTTATCTATCTATCTATCTATCTATCTATCTATCTATCTATCTCATATCTACTTATCTATCTATCTATCTATCTATCTATCTATCTATCTATCTATCTATCTATCTATCTATCTATCTATCTATCTATCTATCTATCTATCTAATACCTACTTATCTATCTATCTATCTATCTATCTATCTATCTATCTATCTATCTATCTATCTATCTATCTATCTATCTGTCTGTCTGTCTGTCTGTCTGTCTGTCTGTCTGTCTGTCTGTCTGTCTGTCTGTCTATCTATCTATCTATCTATCTATCTATCTATCTATCTATCTATCTATCTATCTATCTATCTATCTATCTATCTATCTATCTATCATCTATCTTCCTAGTTAAGCAAAGATGCATCCCCTGCTCTCATGTCACTACAATATAATATGGTATAGTATAGATTTGTATGGTGAGGTCAAGTATAGCATACTTTTATATAGTATAGAACATCATAGTAATAAATGACGTAGTAGAATTTTGTATAGTATAACACAGCATAGCGGGGATCGGTGTGGCATTATAATGGCGTTATAGTTTAGTATAGTAAATTCTATGTGAATAGAGTGCAGCTTTATTCAGAGTGAAAACTCTTACAAATAATCTCCTTATGTTTCCCTGGGGAGAGCAGAAGTCAGTACATATTAACCCTGACGTTGTAGCGGTTCCCTATGGAGGAAATGTATATGTGCGCAGCTTAGGTTTTTTAAGTAAAACTTTAAATTATTCTTTGACCTAAAAATTGCCCTTGACAATTGCATTATACAGAAGAAAGTGAGCGCGTATAGCAAATAACCATTAATAAAGCTCGGCCACCGCTGCAGCTCGTACAGCGCGCAAACCAAAAATTATTTATATTTCCACATTTTTCTAGTCCATTATATTAATATTTGACTTTAAAGGGTTCCCCCTGCTATAGATTGCTTCATGATATCCACCCTTTTATAGCATGCATAGCTTATACAGAGAGATCCCCAAATTAAACCCCCCCCCCCCATCGAAGTATTATCTACAGTCAAGAGCTTTAGTAGCTGCATTCAAACTCTAAAGATTGGCTGTAAAGACAAATTGCTTGTAACGGTCACGATTCAAAAAATTTACCCCTCTATCTCAACAGGGCCATTTAACCCAATTGGTGGGCCCAGTACAAAAATGTAATCGGTAGGTCACGAATTTGTTTGCCTTTTTTTTTAATGCACTTATGGGACTCATCTTCCGATTCCTCCCCGAATGCCGAATACAGATGCCCCTGATTGCCTGCCATGAAGATACCCCCAGAGTGCCTGCCACAGATGCCCCCTAGATTACCTGTCACAGTTTTGCAAGGGTGCCGGATGTCCATTCACAGACGTTTCTTTACGTCATGTGATGATGGTGTCAACAGCCATAGGGAGCGCCAGATGCAGCTGCATATTTTGCCCTAAGGCTATAGCGGCCCTCAGCTATAGGGATCAGTGAAAGTAATGTATCTCTTTCATGTATATTTTGTATATTACCTATTAATGATGTTCTGTAATTTATGCAAAAAACCCTGGATGAGTAAGAGCAATTCAATACCCTGGGCGGGAAGGGGGATTTCCAGGTAGGGATTATTCCTCCGAAATATTAAAAACAAGGTGAATTTTTTTTTATGGAAAGGTGACAGAGTTGCTATGGCTGTTTATGGTAATATTCTCACATAATCACTAAAGAGAGCAGGGCCCGAGGGGGCGGAGCATGACAAAGGGATTCAAAGGACACCAAAAAGGGAACCTATGTCATGCACCGCCCTTCAAGTCCTGCACTAGGTTTAACACCTTATCAGTTTTGCCTGAAGAGTTCCTTACAATAGAAAACAGAAATTGACTAATCACAATTATAAGCAGTTATTAAGCTGTATTGAGATGGTGCGGTTATAACCGCGTCCACAAACTGAAAACCAAAACCAAAAAATCCATGCAGTTTTATCACAATCTACAGTGATTTTCATCATCTTTCTTAAAACCCTATGTTGTGCCGTTCCTCTGTTATAGCTCCTAGAAATTTATTAATAAGTTGACAACTGGGCGTAACCAGTTGGGGGTGTGTCCTTACACAAACTGATAATGTCCAATCAGTGCTGACAGAGTATTAACAAGGGGTAACAATGGTAACACCTAGTTGCCAGTTCATCATTTTCTAGGAGGAATAACAGAGGAACGACACAACATAGAGTTCTGAGAAAATATGTTCTAGAATTATTATTTCATGGGGAATACAAGTATTTGCTAAGAAAGATAACTCAGGAAAAGTGACATGTCTTTATCAATTGCGTTCCTGTCCATTGATTTCAATAGGGAAAACAAAAATTGAAGAATTTTATACATTTTTTCTTTTCCTATGCAAATTAGGAAAAGGAAGGGGTGGAAACACATGTACCATTAGCACCAGTAAAAAATATGTCTGCCTTATCAAAGTGAAGACCTTTAGTTAAAGATGAAGCAGCAATTTTTGGCAAGCGGCCCCAAGAGTAACAGTCCTTGTGTTGCTAAATCTCCAGGAGGGGCACATGGGTGTAAGTGTTTTGCCGCCTGATGTACATAATTAACAGGATAGTGTGTGCATGAATCAGGGTCTCAATGGAGCTGAGAGAATATGATCATCCATTTCTTCAACCACCGCGGTGGTTTGTGAGCAAGTGGAAATTAAATCTTTAACAGCAATCCCCAATCCACTAAAAGGGATTTAAGATCAGTAGCCTCCCTTCATCCCTAATTCTTTTATCCGTATTGCCGAATCCTTAACTGTCTACCCACCCACCGCTGGCTCTGTCTTAAGTGTATTCTGATTCCCCCCATAAAACCTCTATGGATTGGTTTGAGTTTAAAATCCTATTAGTCTTAAATTAATTGTCATTTCTAGCGGAGCAGCGAGTTGGAACTGCAGGCTGAGACCTGTAATAATTAACTGGGAAAAGGTTACTGGGACCAGCAGATGAAGATCTCATACTGGGCTTTAGTTAAGGGAATTGTTTCCTCTCCTCCTTACTTTCTATTATCTGTTATAGTCCCATCCTCCTTAGCTTATACCAGGCCTTTATCTGCCGGGGCAATAGACCACAGGGCTTTGAACCCTGAAATGTAATTCTTTACAGCCCTTCATCAGGCTCAGTTCGTATTAGCAGGAAATTGAGAGGACTAAAATGTGAATGTTTAACCGAAGGGACAAAAAGTAAAAAAAGAAAAGTCCTAAAAATATTTCTTTAAGTTGTGCAAAGATTTTTTTGTTTTTTTGTGGAATGCTGTCTAAAATTTTTGCACAATTTTTTATTTATTTAAATATAAAAATACAAATGATAAAGATGCAACAAATTTAGATAAATAAATAAAATGGTGTTAAAGCAAAGCTTCTCTGTATTATTAGCAATTTCTTTAAGGCCTCATGTTCACTTAAATTTTTTTCGTCAGGGTGCTATCCGTTGTTTGAACAGATAGTACCCTGACACATTCATTTCAATGGGGCAGTTCCTGCTCCTGCCCGTTTTTGACGCAACAGTCTCGGCCTTTTCATTGAATTTGATACGTGAAACAACGGACTGCACACGGAAGCCATCTGTGTGCGGCCCGTGTTTGACGGAACCGGCATTAGCAGCCGTACAACGGCCGACAGAAGTGTGCATGAGGCCTAAGTATTCATCTTAACCCCTGAGGGATGCAGCTAATTTTACCCTTCAAAGCACAGGTTTTAACCTAAAGCCGATCCGAAGGCAGATCCAAAATCCAAAAACATTTGAATGTAATTTTTATTGACATTGCTGTGTAAGGTTTTGCATTTTGCGTTTTTAGTATAACTTTGCTGTATTTATAGCTTAATGTTTCATATCTTAAAAAAAAAATTGGGTTTTGGGAAATGCAAAAAGAACCGCGTCAAAAAAAACGTGTTTTTTTTTTTTCATTTTATTTAATTATAAATTCCATATTGATCTTATTGGAGTTGTTATGATTATGGGCTTAAAACATGAATATATTTTTTTCGTGCTTTATAATTTATGCTAAAGGAATTGTGTACAGTACAGCGGTCCATTCCCTTCTCACGCCAGCACAAGTAGAGGACGCAGTCACGTAACAAGGTCCTGTGACAGTACAGAATGCTCTCTATACAATGTATACAGTTGGGCAGATCTGGCAAGGCCTCATTTACACATGCTTCAGCTGGGGCATGTAGGGTGCAGTTTGTTGAATCCACTTTGCTGGGCATTAATAATTTCCAATGGAAAATGAAGAATGAAGAAACAGACAACGGAAACACATGGCCCCCCAAATTTTTTTTATGAAGGTTTGGATCTTTGAAGAACCAATATCTCTCTGGGCTGGGGCTTGAGGGGAACATGTGCCAGGTAACTGGTTCCTTGTGCCGTGTTGTCACTAAGTAAATACTTTACTGTCTAAATCCGGACTCCACCTTTAAATGTTCTTTATCCCTGTAGATCTCATAGCATTGTTCCCCTTAAGTTTAAATGTACAGCTCATCGGACCCCTGCAGCCCGAAGACATAAATGACGCCACTTGCTAATCAGTTCCTGCATGCAAGGAAGGTCATCTATTTTATGGCCGCTCACAATAGTCACTATGACCAGGGCCCATGGTAGGTAATATTAGATGTAATTAGAGGGAGAGAGGCAATTAAACGGCTTTAGTCATGAAGAATAAAGTGAATTTGTTAATATCCTGCCATAAACCTATCACAGTGACTGTTAATTGTTCAAAAGAGATGGTTATAATGGACAATTACTTTATTATAATGTGTGTATCAGCTGTTTAACAGTGAGGATGTGGGAGCATGGGCGCATTTTACGAGCATTCCCTTCTTGTTAAGCTTGCACATTACTAGTTGCAGTCAATCATTTGTGAGTCCTGAAAATATATATTCCTCCCATGTTGGGATTAGGCATGCGAGGTCTGACTGGATTGCATATTTTATTTCCCAAGAAGCCAACAGATGAACACATCAATATATTATTATAGCAATGGAGCCGACTCACCTGTGTCATAAAGCAATGGATGCCCTTACAACAGATGTCCTACTTAGCAATAGTTACACCGTAAAGGCCAAACAATGATGCCATAATGCTACATAGTACCCGTATAGTTGTGCCATATAGGAGACTCTTCCTACTGAATTGTCACATAGTAACATATTGCAGACTCTATAGTATTGCCACAGAGTAACCATGCAGTTGTGCCATCAGGACCGGATTATAATGAGGGCTCAAAGAGCAGATGCCGTGGGGCCTTCAGCACCTTGAGGAGCTACGGGACCTCCACCACCCACCCTCCTTGCCAAGACCAGTTCTTCTGAGCTGATTGTAAAAATCCAATTGTGTCCAGAGAACTGGTTGCCCAGTGGGTGTAAAGAAACTGGCCATACAGACCTGTTAGTCACTGTCTATATGGGTAGTACATGTGACCCCCCACTTCTCCAGAAAACAAGGGTCTCTTGATAGCCGTTTGATGATTCTATCCCGCCAAGAAGATGTGGAGGGCTGGTCAGGCATGCATGTGGCTCTCTCAATTGAAGTATAACTAAGTTGCTGGCTCAGCTGGCTCACAAACGTCAGTGGAGAGGGCCACGGGAATGTGCAATATGTGGTTGCCATAGGGAGTCTTGGTTCCACCTATGGAAAAAAAAATTAAACCCACATAGTTGCAACAGAGCTTTGATACATAGAAGCGTCCATATTGAAGGTTCAGGCACATAGCGATGCACAAACCACATTGTAGTGGTCAAATGCCTTCTATAGGTATGCTCAATTCTGGGCCGAGATTTCCTACCTGTCTTCTGGATGGAGCCA
This sequence comes from Rhinoderma darwinii, assembly GCF_050947455.1. Classification (NCBI taxonomy): domain Eukaryota; kingdom Metazoa; phylum Chordata; class Amphibia; order Anura; family Rhinodermatidae; genus Rhinoderma; species Rhinoderma darwinii. The sequence goes on from NC_134696.1 coordinate 25,543,163, forward strand.
TATGTTCAAACCATACCTATATGCAGAGAGAATTTATAAGTAAATACCATCTACTACCGTCTACCAACTAGAAGCAGAAATGTACGGCAGCCCTTAATGAAAACTTGACTGTGTTCCTGAATCCTAATGTGCAATAAATGGGGAGTTTTCTCTTGTAAATTTACAGTTCTTGTTTGATTTTGGGTTTAGTTTCTAGAACAGGAAGTAGCTATCTGACTACTATTGTCAGCCATGTTAACTCTCATGGGGCTAGTTTATCGGTCACTCAACGTTCAAAAGGGTTTCCTCCTCCTTCTCTCTGCTGTCCTAGGCAGTCAATCACTATGATGTAGAGTATGAAGAATAATCTGGAATTAGTCACCAAATGATTATTTATCCTCCAGGAATGGGTCAGACAGACTGAAGTCTTCACCCTAATTTATAACCTAGCAAGTATTTTGTATTTCAAGTTTAATAGTGACATTTGTAAGGGATGATATTTTTGAAAACAGCCCCCAATGCCCTATTTATACATTGATGCTGACTAGATCTTTGTATAAATATTAATGAGTTGCATTGGAATATTATAGTTCTTATAACTCAAGATCTGTCACTACTTTTTGCTCTTGCATTGTTTGTCCAGTCAAGCTATATTTAGCAAATTAAATCTAGAGATTCACGATCCAACTGTCTCCATCCCGAAGATGAAACCTAAGGTTCTCAGACAAATTTATTTTGGGATCGCCGTATAAACCCCTCTATATGGAAAAAGTGACACATCCCCTTGTATTGACTCACCAAAATGGACTCAATTATGGTGTATGATGACAGCACAAGCATCCATTAATAAAGAATAATTACGAGGTGGGATCAGTGAGATTATGAGTAACAGGTGTCATCTATCTCAGCGTCTGCTGTCGGCCTAGTTGAGGGTAGTATATTCCAATCTGCCAGGAGCCTGAGATTTAATGTGTAAATTCCCTTAAGTCCCAGGGAAAACATGGGAAAGAAGAATTAACTTAGAGTTGCTTCTTCTGGTCCTTAACCAGGCTTTACCGCTAGAGACATTGACTCCCTTTGGCTTCATGGTCCGATACCTAATAATAGGTTTACGAATTAAGGACCTGCTGCTTGGCATGTAGGCCAAATAACACCATATGTTCTCATAGACTTCAAAGAACAGAATATCATAGCTACTATATATCGGGATGAAGCATACTGCTCCGAATAGTGGAGACAATAATCATTAGAATGAATCCAGCTGAGCAGATCCGGTGACGCTAGCATGAAGCGATAGAAATGCATACTTGTGGTGCACTTATGTAATTACATGTATGGAATTTCACGCTTATGTAGGAAAAACTAGGTAGGATCTAAAGCATGGAACCATTATACGAAAAATGATTCTATCATTGCCACATTTTCATATTTCGTGTTCTTCTCTTGGCAGTGACATCAGAATATTTTGACTGAAATGTCTATATTTTTTCGACCACAAGTATGTTGCCTTCAAAATAAAAAAAATTCCCACTAGATATGAAACACTTTTCCACCAATCGTTGACAGAAAAGGTACGGTGTCAGGTCTCTTTTTCATTAAGAGAAAGCGATGTCACTCACAATTAGTCCATGTGCGCTATAAATTTGCTTCTACGGGCTGCATCCAATAAAAATACGACATCATAGTATTCTGTATCTTAAAGGTGTTGTCTCGGATAGACAACCCCTTACAGAATTAAAACTAACAGTAAGTTGAGATAATAAAGGGACTGCCCAAGTCTTACTCCCTCTTAAAGCCAAGACCCTGGAGGACTTGCAGCCTTTATTAAAATCAATGGATTCCTGTTGACTTCATCAGGATAAGCTCTCAATACCTGATTGGTGGGGGTCTGACTTCCGGTACCCCTGCCGATCTGCTCTTTTAAAGATCCCACTGCATAGTGCAAGATCAAACAAGGCGGTGCATGACACAGTGAGAATACCAAAGAGAGAATCCTTGTGTCATGCTCCGCCTCCTCAGGTCCTGCACTAGGTATAACACAGTGCATCAGTTTTTTCTGGAGTGTTCCTTTAAACATCTAGTTTTTCTGCCATTAGATGGGGATTATACTACAGAGTTCATGATTATTCACTATTTGGCATTCAGTATAGAGCTCGTAAAACCTCAATTCAGCATGTTTAATGATTAGTGTATAAATCACTACAAGACTAATGACTGGATAGCTGGATGGAGATGAATAAAATGTCCAGGATATTTTTATATTCATCGCTCTTGTTGTTTCATTGAATACGATACACTTTTATATAGGTGGTTTTCTGAAGGGCAGGGATGGACATCTTCCGTTTCTTATTAGGTGTGTCATATTCATGTAAAGAAATTATGAGATTCCAGGAAAAAATATAATTTCAGAGAATACACAAGATTGGACAGGCCTAGATTAGAATAGAAGTAATAAGTAGCAGTCTATTAGGGACCAAAAGGTCCCTTTGCCCCATATGAGTAGAACAGATTCTGGGCCCAATTTCAGATTTTTTATTGGGCCCAGACACTTTAAAGAGGCTCTGTCACCAGATTATCAAATCCCTATCTCCTATTGCATGTGATCGGCGCTGCAATGTAGATAACAGTAAAATTGTTTTTTATTAAAAAACGATCATTTTTGGTCAAGTTATGAGAAATTTTATATTTATGCAAATGAGCCTTTCTAATGGACAACTGGGCGTGTTTTCTCTTATTTCCAACTGGGCGTGTCTTGTGTTTGTAACATCTGGGCGTGTTTACTTGTTTTACTAGCTGGGTGTTGTGAATAGAAGTGGATGATGCTGACAAACACTTCTATTCACAACACCCAGCTAGTAAAACAAGTAAACACGCCCAGATGTTACAAACACAATACACGCCCAGTTGGAAATAAGAGAAAACACGCCCAGTTGTCCATTAGAAAGGCTCATTTGCATAAATATAAAATAGCTCATAACTTGGCCAAAAATGATCGTTTTTAAAAAAAAACAACAAACGTTACTGTTCTCTACATTGCAGCGCCGATCACATGCAATAGGAGATAGGGATTTGATAATCTGGTGACAGAGCCTCTTTAAGGTTTGCTGCAGGGTCTACAACTCTAGTCGAGCAACACAGGCATTAAAGGGGTTTATGATATAAGTAAATAAGGGTCTCCTTTTTACCTAGAAACAGTGCCCCTCCTGTTCATGGGCTGTGTCTGGTATGGTAACTCCTTACACTCATTTTTTCTAATCTCATACAACCTTTTTATTAATATAACAGTTGGCTATTTCCATAAGTGATCAGCTGTGATCTATGGCGGAACCTGGCAGCAAGTGTACAATTTCCCTGCAGCACCACCACAGGAGAAATTAAGCATTACAAAGTACCAATTGAAATCAATGGGCTGTTGGTGTAATGCATGGAGATGTGCGGTCCTTTAGTGCAAGATACTCTATTGTAGCTGCTCTTTATTCTAACTAATAAAAAAGGGTCCTGAACTGAGGCCCCTCTCTATTAATTACATTTCAGGACTGCAATCAAGTCTTATCAATGTCCAACTTGGATGGACCACCTACACCACCTCCTCTTTTTCAGCTCTTCCTACATGTTCCCGTTTATATCTGTTGTCTCTTTACGGACCAAAACATTTCCTTTATGTATACACTATATTGTGCATCTGTTTTACAGTGGATTCAACATATCATCCCAGCTTACAAGATGCTAAGGATGGAATTTATATCATAGCATCCAAAGCTCTCATTCTCCGACCACATACAGATATAGACAAGGTCATTGTGTCAAATGTCAAGTGTATTCTTTAAACACAAACTACCAGAGTTGTATCAGAGACAGAGTCGGACTGGCCCACCAGAGTACCAAAGGATGATGGGCTCAGGCTCTGACACAATAATGGGTCCCAATAATCCAGCAGAAGGCAAACAAATTTGGAGGTGACTTTGGAGCCCATCACTTGCGACTAGGATTAATTTCTTATGAGATGATTCACAAATAATCTATTCGATCTTACTGATGATATGTCATGTGTCTGCTATTATAACAACAAAGATTATAATGGAATTAAAAGTGGAGGTGTTCTGTATAGATGAAACATGTCCTCTGGTGGGCCCAAGGAATGCAACGCTGTCTATCTCTCTTTCTTTCTAACACATTGGGTTCCATGGGCCCACCAGAGGATATGATTCTGAGAGCCCACCATCCATCTATACAGAACACGTCCACTTCTCATATACACTTCTTTCTTTCTTTCTTTCTTTCTTTCTTTCTTTCTTTCTTTCTTTCTTTCTTTCTTTCTTTCTTTCTTTCTTTCTTTCTTTCTTTCTTTCTTTCTTTCTTTCTTTCTTTCTTTCTTTCTTTCTTTCTGTCAGCTTCCACTACTATCTGTCTTGTATAAGGGACATTAATAGATGGATTTAGGACATTTTTTTACCATTGCGGAGTTGCATACCTGCTGCTCGTTTCTAGAGGTGAGTAGATATGTCATGATTCAATGACTTGGCTGGTTATACTAAAAAAACAAAAAAAAAACAAAAACAAATCCATATCATTTATAGTAACTGAAACAAACATTTGTTCTCGTTGGTATAAGGTATTTGGCGATGGCAAATATATGGAATCTCTGTGGCTTAGTACGCCTGCTTTAAAGCTGTCAAAGTGTACTGTGAATAGCTATGTCGCGGGTTTTCATTCTCGCTATTGTTCGACAGTGATGATATTATCCCTGTCTTTGTTGTTGTTCAAAAGCATGACATGTTTGCTACACAGAGCTGGGAGCCCTCGTATGCCTCCTACATGTCGAAGCAGGTTCCCATACACAGAATGCAGTCCAAAACTTATCTTAATATTTGCAAACATTATACAGGGCCAAAATGAAAATTATCCCTGAAAGTTAAAGAAACCACTTCTACTGGGGGAAAAAAACGACTGTTTGTTGTGTATCAAATTCCTATCAACTTGGAGCACGCTCCCTGTATTAGAAAGTAATACTATACCCTAGGAGACAATCGACAAAGAAGCATTACAATTACACTCAAATAATTGCTTTAAAGGGAAATTTCATAATTTTGATTAAAAGTAATTAAGTTTATAGAAGGTGTCAATTTGTATTACTTTTTTTTTTACGTCTTGCACCTTATACAAGTTGGTTAAAGGGTTCCCTCTGAAGGAAGACAGCAGTTGATTTGCAATGTTTACGTATCTTATGAATCCCTTATGTATGCCGGAACTATGGGGGAGATCCATTCAGATTGACCTCAACCCCATTCTGCGTAGGGCACCTCTCCACACCCACTGCAATGCTTGTCCTTCTTTTACCATGGGATGGACTGGAGGAGTAAAGGAGGTTTTACACTGGGCAATTATTGGGCAAACGCTCGTTACATGGTTACATAGTTAGTACGGTTGAAAAAAGACACATGTCCATCAAGTTCAACCAAGGGATGCGAAAGGGGAAGGTAAACATTTCTACACATAGGAGCTAATATTTTTTTGTTCTAGGAATGATCTAAGCCTTTTTTGTAGCATCTCCTGTCCCTGCTGTGACGGCTCCTGCGGTGACTATTCCATAGATTCACAGTTATCACAGTAAAGAAGGCTTGTCGCCTCTGCAGATTGAACCTTTTTTTTTTTTCAGACGGAGGGAGTGCCCTCTTGTTTTTTGAGGGGGCTTTACATGGAACAGAATTTCACCATATTTTTTGTATGTGCCATTAATATATTTATATAAGTTAATTATGTCCCCCCTTAGTCGTCTCTTTTCAAGGCTAAATAGGATTAATTATTTTAATCTTTCCTCGTAACTTAGATTCTCCATGCCCCTTATTAGCTTCGTTGCTCTTCTTTGTATTTTTTCCAACTCCAGGGCATCCTTTCTATGAACTGGAGCCCAGAACTGGACTGCATATTCTAGATGAGGCCTCACTAATGCTTTGTAAAGTGGTAATATTTTATCCCGGTCCAGCGAGTCCATGCCTCTTTTAATACATGACAATATCTTGCTGGCCTTTGAGGCAGCTGACTGACATTGTGCTGTTATTTAGTTTATGATTTACAAGTACACCCAGATCCTTCTCAACAAGTGACTCCCCCAGTATAGCGCCCCCTAGGACATATGATGCATGCAGGTTGTTCGTACTCAGGTGCATAACTTTACATTTATCTACATTAAACTTCATCTGCCAAGTGGACGCCCAAACACTTAGTTTGTTTAAATCCGCTTGCAATTCACGAACATCTTCCATAGTCTGAACTATATTACATAGCTTGGTGTCATCTACAAAAATAGAAATAGTGCTATTAATCCCATCCTCTATATCATTAATAAATAAGTTAAATAATAGATCATTTGCTGATCGTATCATTTTGAAAAAGTAAAATATTATGTTTTCAGCAGCACATATCCCTGTGTAAACATGGAGAAGCACGGCCGACATGATAATAATGTATGGGGACGAGCGATCAGGGTAACGTGTGCTCGTCCCCATACATAGCTCCTTGTGACAGGAGCAGAGGAGTGCCGTTCAACAAGCTGTCTCGTTGAGATCGGCGCTCACGGCACCGGCCAAAATCAGCAGGTGTTATAGGGCCTTAAGTGTTCGGACCTTCTGTCTCAGCAATGTGATATGTGATTGCACGTGCAGGAAGAGATAAGCAGTGCCCATGTAGCGACCCTCATCTCTGTATAATCTTCAGGTTCTGACATCAAAATGTGATCTTTATACAAATATTATTTATGGACATGTCAATAGAAATTTCCATTGATTTGTATCATATTATTATAGAAATGTTTTGTATTACCATAGCAGAATATGGCGGGTTTATAACCATGATTAGCAAATGATCAGCAAACAGCCAGGGGCGGACATATATACTTTGCAGTCTGGTCAGCTGATCTGCTTCTCTTCTCCTTAGCTCATATTCTGTATGGGTCTTTCATAGATTACAGACACTTCATCTTTCCCTGTCAGCCAATCTCGGAGCCTCTATGATTGTCAGAGCTGCTCTGTGATTGGATGACAGCTGATGATACAGTATCTGTATATATGTATAAACAGTAATTGTATATAGTCACAGATGGAGTAGCAAGAGGAAAAAGTCTTGCAGTTGTCATTAGAGGTAAATAACCTTTTTAGAGGAAGTTAACTCCTTCACTACAATACCCACCAGGCATGTTCTCATTTATTCCTTTACTGTGCTTGTCCACCAAGGATGTTATCCTTAACCTTTTCACTGTGTTAGAGCACCAGGGATATTACGCATCATTGCAGGGCAATTTATTTATTTTAAATGGGTTTTCCTAATCATTAAAAATTGTGTGCAAATGGTTTAACTGCAGTAAGGTTAATCACAGAGTAATGTGCTGTCTGTAGCTGAAATGTCTCTGTAAGCCAGTCTCCTGGTGTTTATCTCCTGCTCGTGTGACCTCCTGTAGACTGAATACGTGGCTCTCCCTCCTCTTCCCCTCCATGAAGTACAAGATATCACATGCCTCTTATACCACTGCTCCCCCCTCCCTGTCTCTAGAGGGATATTCTTTCTCATGCTGGACAGCAGATAGTGCAGAGTCTAGCAGCAGATCAGCAGAGCTGTGTGTCAGTCTCAGGCGGTGAGTTATTATAGCACTACCTTACAAGGGCAAGCAGGCGGCTGTAAGTAAAGGCAATGTCTGTGCAAGGGGAGAGGAATGATGGGAACTGTAGTCCTTTACATGGTAAACTTACCTAGAGAAAGCCCTAGAAAAATGAAAACAACCGTGCTGCACAGACCTGGGCAACATAATAAAATGAAAAACATATTTAGAGCTATAAAAAAAAAATGGCAAATCAGACAGCACTCCAAAAATAAGATTGATCGTTTAATTCCAACTTGCAACGTTTCAGCTCATGTATGGGCATCATTGTTATGAATTTAACTTTGCTACACTAATGTGATTTACTGGGTGTTATTATGAATTTTGCATTTTGTACAAGAGAATTTCTATTAATGATGTGTGTAAGGCCTTGTTCAGACAGGGTATAATTTGACGCGTTTTTGCGGCGTTTTACGTGCCGAAAAACACAGCAAAAACGCATGCTTTAAGCTTCCCTTTGAAATCAATGGAAAAACGCATTGCAGTGCATATGGCGAACGTGCCATAGTCAATGGGAGTCCTAATTACAAGCCCAAAAACGTGCCCAAAAAAAAGTTTTTGTTTTTGGAGCGCCGTGTGAACAAGGACTAATTGATGCACCTATATACAGTATATATGTTGCCTAATGTGATGCACTGTTGTAATGCTTGAGAAAAGCTCACGCGGAGATGAAACGTCGCATGTGGGAATAAAAGGATCACATTAATTTTTGGAGTGCTGTCTGATTTCCCATTTTTTGTTCATCGAGGGGCCATTGCACCGTGCCCCTAAGGCGTGCACCCACCTATTTATATGTCTTTTGATCTAGTGCTGCTGATATCCACTGAATTCTTCGGAGCTATGGTGGCATCATCTGGTGACCAATTAGACACATACTTTTCTGTTTTTTTCATATACTCGGAAAAACCTTTTAAATATGAGAAGATGTGTCTATGCTGGTAGAGAGGGGTCCACAGGTTTTGCACGGAAGCCCTCAGTTGTCTGTGTCTGCCCCTGACCACCAGCGGTTGTGCAACTATAACTACCAGTATTCACAGTCAGGCATGATGGGAGCTGTAGTTTCATAGCTGCTAGAGAACCATGGGTTGCTTTATAATAACACTTTGTAATGAGTAAACCTGGCCTTTTGCACATTTAATTCTAACTCTTTATAAATCTCGATACCCTGAGGTTGCATAAACCCTTGGCTAACAAAGCAAATGTTGTAGAAAGGTCCCAAAAAGACTAATTTAAATAAGATTAATTGCTAGTTCAGCGCGACTTTATGTCTATCTCGGGAGTTATTGAGGGGAAATCATATCATCAGTGTGTATTTTTTAACCAGCCGTTCTATTAACGTCTCTTAAATATACAATTAACTCACCAGTCGCGTTTAATTGTTTTATTTTATTCACTTGGCACAACACAGTTACATGTCTGCATTTCATCAGGACAAATTATTAAGACTAATATTTATTTGTACAACATGGATACTATACGGCTTCAAAATGCCACCTAAGTAATACGACTATAGTCGGTGACATACTGGAAGAGAGTTAACATTGGTGTTTACTGCAATGCAAAGTCCCATCTGGACTTTAAAACACTGCGGGTTGAATGGCTACCATGGGCATAGGTTTGAGGGGCTTATATATTCAAAACAGCGCCACTCTCGTCCATGGGATTTGTCTGGTATTGCAGCTCAGCCTCATTCACTTAAATTGAAAGGTGCAGACACAGTCCATAAAAAAAGAGTGGTGATGTTTCTAGAAACAAAGCAGACCCTTTTTATTTCCTGATCCTGTTCAACCCCTTTAATTATTTTGTAATAAAAAGTTATTTCACTCTTTGTGGCTATGAGCGGAGAGTTGCACTGAAGTCAATTCGACCCGCTCGTCCTCCCTGCCAAGCGCATCGCAGTGGCATAACAGTAGGGTGTGCAGAGGTTACAGTTGGACCCATGTCCTAGTGCCTGAGGGGGCTAAAAAAAAAAAAATTCATACCAGAATTAAAAATGGCACCTTTTACATATTTTGTATCAAGGCCCAGAAGCATCAAGTTACGCCACTAGCTCATGGGATGCAGATGGGGGTTAAACCATTATCTCTCTCCAGGGGCGCTGATCTGGCATTGCTCTAGAGTCAAACACTGAAAAGGCACCCCTATCCATTTTAGAGGTGAGAAAGTGCAGGAATGAACTGTATATCTGCTAAAATGCTGCCCCCTACAGATGGCCGTCTGAAGTGAAATTCTCATGAATGGTTTAGAGTGATATTACCATGCCACATATGTCATCCTAAATATAGTACTCTCCATGAAATGACAGTCATGTGGAAAGGCAGTGAGCTCTGATGACAACACAACACTTCCTGTCATCACAGCAGGAGCAAGAGTCAGGTCTTAACTTTTTTAGTTTTAGTTGGAAATTCCCTTTAATTCATTTTTTTAGTTATGTATTTTTAAGTACATCAGCTAAACCTGAAAATTCAGATTGAAAGGGTTGGATAAAGGGTTATTTCCATTCAAGACATTTACACAATTTTCTTAGGATAGTCCATCAATTTTTGATAGGTGCGGGTCCCAGTTCTGGGACTCACACCTTTGCCGAGAATGGGGTCGGTTGTCTTTTGTAACTACTATAGAACAGAATGGAGAGATGTGCACATGTGGCCGCCAGCGGGACCCGCATTTACCATACATTTATGGATTATATGTGGATATGCCATAAATGTCTAAAATGGAAATAACCCTTCAATCACAATTCTCCCCTCAAGACTGAAAAGCTGAGATCTATGGTGTTGTTTACCAGGCTTCTCTTTTTACTGTCCCCATGCCTGCACAACCAACAAAGGGTGGAGAAAGCGTTCATTCTTGAATCTCATATGCTAACTAGTGGGTTTGCAGGGTCAAGGAATCAGAATAGGTTTATTTTTTAACCCTACAGGCTCAATATTCCATTAGTCAATGAAAGAAATTTATGGGCAAATTTTTCCCTCCATGCAAGTTCTCCACCTTAGGCACAACTTAAGCAGCTTTCCACTGTATGAGCCCTGCCAAATAGCATCATAGATCTTAGCTCCCATGACCGTGTATTTATTACTTGGGGGTGTGGAGTACAGTATAAAACCTAAATTTTGCGATATGTCTTGAGTTTTAATATGGGGCACCCCATTTAAAGCAGACCTGTCACTAGGTCATATAATTTGAACTAGTTAGCTGACATGAATAGCTCCCTGATTCCAGCACTGTTTTGTTTTTTCCTGGACCCCCCCTGTTCCAAAGATAGGGCCCACTGTTGTGTTGGCTCCCTCTTTGGTAATTTGCTGTAGTTAGCCAATGGGGTGGAGCTAGCTTCCCTGCCTCTGATGCTGACAAATCAGCGTGAGGCAGCTTGAAGGAAGTTTACTCCCTGTTGGCTAACTACAGCAAATTACCATAGAAGGAGGCAACACAACAGTGGGCCATATCTCTGGAACAGGGGTGGTCTAGGAAAAAAAACCAAAAAAGCATTGAAATCAGGGAGATAGCGCTATTCAGCTCAGTTAACCAGTTCTACTTATATTATCTAGTGACAGGTCCTTCTCCCCTCTTTAGATTACGGTTTTAATTTAGCATTATACCCTATTTCTACCTAGCTTTGCTCATACAAGGTTTCCTCCGACAGAAGCTCGTTGATCTGAGAGGAATATTTTATGGTCATTTTCACCTAAAACATAAAGAAAATCTTTCCTTACTAATATTATGGAATATATTTGTTTTCCATAGTTTACATCTTCTAATTCAAACTCAGCCTTTTATCTGTTATCTCGCACATTACTACTATAAGATGGTTTATATAGAACCTGACATCACAATATCAGTAAAGATAAACTTTCCTTATTTTTCCCTCAACAATTTTAAGGCTTCTTCATATAAAATCATCGCTTATTGAGCTCGTGGTAAGACATTGTCCTACATTCTCGAACAGAGGAAAAAATGCTAGAAAAGGCTGGGCCTTGTAAAAATGATTTACTACAAGTGTGAAAATATAACTTTACATACTCCGGGCATTCGCGGGATAATTTATAGAAGGCACATCTCTGGGGCCTTGCAGACACATCCTTGCATTAAATCAGGGGCTACATGTATTTATATTTCTTATGTTGAATTGCTAGGAAATTTCACCATTAGGTAACACGAGCTCCATGGTAACCTCTTGATAATTTGTAATATGTTATAAATAGGCCATAAAATAGTATAAATACATAAATTAGTTACACCTACATGTAATGAAATCTTCGACTCCTTCTTTATAAATGATGTACGTACTGTAGTGTCACATTTCAGGAGCACACGTCATTGTACCTTGGCTCTCCCACCATTCAGGAAAATCTGGTTAAAAAAGTTGTTTTACCTTCCTGTGAATTATGTTTTATTGTACTGTACTTTTTCTTCTTAAAGTTTCGCTAAGTATACGACCTTACAAATATTAAATCTTCTTTTCAAAGAACTGATGATGTCATCAGGATGATGCGGCATATGGGTTCAGTACTTGTGCATCAGTCTGCAGGTCCGGGCCACAGAAAGATGTCAGATCTTTGCTTCCTTTAATACCTAGGTGTAGCTATAGAAGGTTCAAAAACCTGGGCCCCAATGCCTAGGGGCCACATGAGGTTAAAAAAAAGAATGAAGTTATGCAATTAATTTATTGTATACATTTGCATGGAGGTGGGTAAAACAATTATGTTTTTTACACCATGGTCTAGTAGCTTTAACTTATACCTCTCCCTAGACGTTGTATTTGAATATGTTTTATATTAATCCTGAAGGGTGGGCCCTAAGGCTTTGTTCCCACAGTGCAGATTTACTGCAGATTTTGCATGCGTTCTTTTAAGCCAAAACCTGGAACGGAACCTAAATAGAAGAAATATATAAAGTAAGGCTTTATAGGTCTGCTCCCCTGGATCCAACTCTGGTTTTGGCTAAAGAAAACGCATGCAAAATCTGCAACAAATCTGCACTGTAGGAACCCAGCCTAAAAGAAATGGGCGTTGTAAGCTTAAAGGGACACCAAATCTGTTCTTCTAATTTCCACCATGTCCAGCTGGAGAATCTTTTATGGTATTTTATACAGTTCATCCGGTAATACTGTACATCTGATTCATCTGTCACTTGCGTAAATGTTTTCTATCCTTGTCTCCTTAGGGGTGAAATCCTAACAGGCTTCCAGAAGTCTTCAGTATCTCCTCCTGCTTTAGGCACCTTCTACTTTTCATTCATCTTCCAACCAACATGTCTCACCAGTCGCCCATGGGATTTCGCTAAAAAATTTGATAGGCCTTTATGTCAATGGTGGTATGAAGACTGATGACTTTGTCAGTGACGGATAAAAGCATGAGTAAGAGAGACAATTGCCTCAAGCTCTCCACCATTTAGGGGCCTCTATCTTGTCCCCACCACATGTGGCCTGCTGTGCATATCCTTCCTGGTGGTTTTTAACGAAAGTATGAGATAACACCGGATTTGGTAGTATCTATGCAATGTGTATCAATATTACTTGATGGACATGTGTCTTTTTTCAACCGTACAAACTATGTAACTATGTAATATGTAACTTGGGCACTATATAGCACTATTATAAAGGTACTGTATAGAACTGTCATTTGTTCCCTGTAGGCACTGTATGGCGGCATTATTAAGGTAATTAAATATCACTATCTTATCTTTATCTAAATGAGGTTTTCCCAGTGATCAGCTGATCGCCACAGGTTCAGCTGTCACAACTAAAGCTGCGAGCAACCATACATTTTCCATCCAGCTCTTGAATAACAAATCTCCTAGATATGCAGTGATAAGAAAGTTTAGGGTCACTGCATAACTACGCAGATTTTACATTTAGCTATTTTGGAAAATTGGGTGACAATCTCTGTGGGAGATTTATTGGCGTCCATATTATTTTTTGAAGCTATTGCAAAATCTGTAACAGGGCCCCCCAATTACCATGTACTATTTATAAAAAGAGTGTCTTCTTATATGGTAGAGGGGTCTTTAAGCCCCCTCAGGAACCAGTGGATGGGTGTGACTGCTACCTCTGCACCCCCTATAGCTCCACCACTGGTTTCATGGAAAAAGATGTAACTGAGGCCTAATTCCTCTAGTGTTACTCTTCTTCTGTCAGAGGTATACGCTGGGAGTAGTCTCAACGTATACCTCCGATGGAAGGAAGCGAGATACCCCACTGTATAGGCAATGCAGTCTAATACATCGCCCGTACATCGCAGAACTGAATTGTACCCACTGAAGCCCTTGACGTCACTCTCCATATATGGATAGTGATGTCAGGGGCTTTCAACTATGGAGTCCTCCCAAAAGGGCATAGCAAGCACTCTGGCCAGGGAAGCTTTAGGAGCTTTAAAATCTGCCCGGGATTCCACTCCCGGAGGAGCCCCTGACGTCATTGTCCATAAAGCCATTGCGCTAATGGAGTCCCTTGTACACGATTAGCGTGTACGTCGGCTAAAAGAAGGGCTAAAATATGATGCAAATGAGTCCTAAGAAATAACTGAATAGATTGTTGAAAGACTTAACACAACAGAACATCTCGGAGACTAATATACAGATATTTTTGGATTCTTGGAGGAAATCCTATTTAATTGCTGTATTATTATAATGGTATTTTATATAAATTCTTTGATAGTAGCATTCATATCTAGAAGCTCAGATGGTTTACTGTTCTGGGAGGTCGTTTTTATGGAGCATTGCTAGGCCAAACATTTGTTGAGACAGGTTGCTATGTGATGGTGTAAGAATTGCTTGAGGACAGCTTTATCAGGAGACTCTCACAGTCACCCCACGGCCCCCGAACAAACTGTCTGAGGAAAGAATTTTCTTTTATATTCCAGTCGCTTCTGTAGCTTAATGCTTTTTTACCCTCTGACTGTGAGAGAGCGCAAAGGAATTTGAACTCTTACAACAAGCCCATCATTTACCTTTTATATCAAGACAAGTGCACAAATATACAGAGCGATTCCCTGGAAGATTCACAGCAGATGACTTAGTGCCCCCCTTATTATGACAGAAAGTGGACTGTGTGCTCAACCTTCCAAGTACTTTCACCTTCATGATTGTATTCACACAGGCAAATCCTATGTACGTAGCATATGTACACCTAGACTACGTGCTTTAAGGGAATTTCCCCCTAAAGCAAAAAAAATCACCAGTAAACACTTAGGGTCAGTTCACACAGAGGTTTTTTTTACACGTTTTTTGACGCGGAAACCGCGTCGGAAAACGCGTCAAAAAATGGCTAAAAATGCCTCCCATTGATTTCAATGGGAGGCGGAGGCATTTTTTTTCCCACGAGCGGAAAAAACGTCTGACGGGAAAAAGAAGGGACATGCCCTATTTTCAGGCGTTTACATCTCTGACCTCCCATTGACATCAATGGGAGGCAGAGAAAGCGTATTTCGTGGCGTTTTTTGCCTGCGGCGCTCAATGGCCATGGGGGAAGAATGCAGCGAAAAACGGCGTGCAGGCAGAGCAAAATGTGCCTCAAAATTTCAAACCAACATGAGTAAAAACTGGGTATGTTTTTGGGGACGTGCCACTTGAGATAATGAACCTGTAAGGCTCTGTTCACATGGAGTTTTTTGCAGGCAGAAAAAATCTGCCTCAAAATTCCTTCAGGAATTTTGAGGCAGCTTTTGACCTACCTACACTTTTTTGTTGCGGGTTTCGTGGCATCCCCCCCCCCCCCCCCGGCCATAGAAGCTAACACAATGTCTGCGGGCAAAAAACACAGCTAAAAACGCTTGGAAACGAGCGCCGCAGGTTTTTTCTGCCTCCCATTGAAATCAATTGCGGGGGGGGGGGATTTTGGAAGTATTTTTAGCGCCGATTCTAACGCAGTTTCCGCATCAAAATCAGCGCCAAAAAACTCTGTGGTGGCAACAGGGCCTAACACAGTCAGTATACTGTTCCTCCGACCTCCGCTCTTGACTTTTGGGGTTGTGCAGGAAGTGTGAACATATTCGGCTGCTGAATGTGAGTGTCTCTCTGTCTCTGCTCTCTTTCCCTTTGCCAAGCTCCCATTTGACCTAGTCCTGATGTTGCTTATGCTCCTATGACTGGGATACCTGAAAAAGAGGAGTATTCAATTCAAACGGAAGTAACCTGACTGCGTCTTAATATACAAAAATACCAGTACTTGCTATTGCCGGTAAAAATGTTTTACTTTAACCGACCCTCCCGGTATAAATACCTGTCCAGCCAGTGGTTTAGCGGTCTGGTGGCAACCCTAGTACCATAGCAAAGTAAAAAAGCTCAAAGGTTTACCTACCATAGAGGCAAATGTGGAAGCTATTGGATACCTGGACGGAGGCAGGTCAATCAGGAATCCTGTCGCCAATTCAGTGGGTGGTTGTAAGAAACTGTGCAGGGATGTAGGGGCTGTCATGAAAATGAGATATGGGGTACCAGGACTTTCTGTTGTGGATGGTCAGCAATGTGGTGTGGTATCAAGTAGCACGTGAAAAGGGTTTCATTTTGATATTTGATTTTTGGCCTCCTGTCCGCTATATACACCTAAATGGACCCCTCAGGGCCCCACAGCAGTTTATACGCCTGCTTATTCCCTATTACTCAGAAATCTTTTTAGTTATGTGTTAAGGATCTGCCAGGCACAGCTTCTGTATCTAAGCCCATAGGTAATCAGTCTGCACCTGCTTCTATGTCTGTGAGACTGACTCCATCTTCCACCACTCAGGATGGCAGTCTTAGGAGTGGGAGAGCCTACCACAGCCTGGCCAGACGGAGCTAGCTCCCGCCCTCTGTCTATTTATACCTGCCTTTCCTGTTCCTCCTTGCTTGTGATTCTTCTTGTTTTGTTTCCTGGCCCTGCTGCAGCTTCTTGATTTATTTGACCCTGCTTCATATTGACCCTGGCTTACTGACTACTCTCCTACTCTGCGTTTGGTACCTCGTACACTCCTGGTTTGACTCGGCTTGTTCACTACTCTCCTGCTCTGCGTTTGGTACCTCGTACACTCCTGGTTTGACTCGGCTCGTTCACCACTCTTGTTGCTCTCGGTGTTGCCGTGGGCAACTGCCCCTTTCCCCTTGCTTCTGTGTACCCCTGTCTGTTTGTCTGTCGTGCACTTATTGAGCGTAGGGACTGTCGCCCAGTTGTACCCCGTCGCCTAGGGCGGGTCGTTGCAAGTAGGCAGGGACTGAGTGGCGGGTAGATTAGGGCTCACTTGTCTGTTTCCTCACCCCCGTCATTACATAATCACAAGCCCCTATACCTAGTCTACCCTGGTCCCTCACACTACTATGGACCCCCTTGAGACCCTGGCTCAGCAAATGCAGGGTCTCTCCTTACAGGTCCAGGCCCTGGCTCAGAGGGTCAATCAGCCTGATGCTACCATGGTAGTGCCCCTCGCCTCACCTCTTGAACCCCACCTCAAGTTGCCTCAAGTTGCCGGTTCTCAGGGGACCGGAAGACTTTTCTCTCCTTTCGGGAGAGTTGTAGGCTCTATTTTCGCTTGAAGCCCCACTCCTCAGGTTCTGAGAGCCAGCGGGTGGGTATAATTATGTCCCGGCTCCAGGAAGGGCCCCAAGAATGGGCCTTCTCCTTGGCTCCTGACGCCCCTGAACTTTCCTCCGTTGATCTTTTCTTTTCTGCTCTCGGACTCATTTATGACGAGACTGACAGGACTGCCTTTGCCGAGAGTCAGCTGGTGACCTTACGTCAGGGTAAGAGACCTGTTGAGGAGTATTGCTCTGACTTTATGAAGTGGTGCGTAGCTTCTCGGTGGAATGACCCTGCCTTAAGGTGCCAGTTTAGGTTGGGTCTGTTGAACGCCCTGAAAGACCTGCTAGTTAGCTATCCCTCTTCTGACTCCCTAGATCAGGTTATGGCTTTAGCGGTACGACTTGACCGACGTCTCAGGGAACGACAACGTGAACGTTTTTGTGTTTTCTCCTCTGACTCCCCCATGATGCCTCCCGAGGTTCCCTTGCTTCGTTCTTCCACGGAAGACTCGGAGGTACCTATGCAACTCGGGGCCTCCGTGTCCCCCCAAAAACGTAGAGAGTTCCGCAGGAAGAATGGTCTCTGCTTCTATTGTGGGGATGACAAGCATCAAGTGAACACCTGTTCCAGGCGTAAGAATAAGCAGCCGGAAAACTTCCGCGCCTAAGTGATCATCGGGGAGGTCACTTGGGCGCACAGGTATTTCCAGTAAATATGAAACGTAATAAAATCTTGCTTCCCTTTCAGGTCTCTTTTGGTGGTAGGTCTGCTACCGGCAGTGCCTTCGTGGATTCAGGGTCGTCTGCTAATATCATGTCTGTGGAATTTGCTATGTCTCTAGCTATGCCTTTAATTGATTTGCCTAAACCTGTCCCGGTAGTGGGTATCGACTCCACTCCTCTTGCTAATGGTTATTTTACACAGCATACCCCTGTTTTTGAACTCCTTGTTGGCTCCATGCATTTGGAGCAGTGCTCTGTACTGTTGATGCAGGGATTATGGTCCGATTTGGTTTTAGGCCTTCCCTGGTTGCAGTTGCATAATCCCACGTTTGACTGGAATACTGGGGATCTTACCAAATGGGGTAATGAATGCTTGACGTCATGTTTTTCTGTTAATTCTATTTCTCCCCCTGAGGAGGTGAACACGCTACCTGAGTTTGTTCAGGACTTCGCTGATGTTTTCTCTAAGGAGGCCTCCGAAGTGTTACCTCCTCATAGAGAATACGATTGCGCTATCGATTTGGTACCAGGAGCTAAGCTCCCTAAGGGTAGGATATTTAATCTCTCTTGTCCCGAACATGAAGCCATGAGAGAGTATATCCAGGAATGCCTGGCCAAGGGTTACATTCGCCCCTCTACTTCTCCGGTAGGTGCTGGCTTCTTCTTCGTAGGGAAGAAGGATAGTGGTCTTAGGCCATGCATTCACTACCGTAACTTGAATAAGGTCACTGTAAGGAACCAGTATCCCCTTCCTTTGATTCCTGATCTCTTTAGTCAGGTTCAGGGGGCCCAATGGTTCTCTAAGTTTGATCTACGGGGGGCGTATAACCTTATCCGCATCAAAGAGGGGGATGAGTGGAAGACTGCGTTTAACACGCCCGAAGGCCATTTCGAATACCTCGTCATGCCCTTTGGGTTGTGTAATGCTCCCGCGGTCTTCCATAATTTCATAAATGAGATTTTAAGAGATGACCTGGCGGTATTTCTTGTAGTGTACCTTGATGACATACTTGTGTTTTCCAAGGACTGGTCCTCCCACATTGAGCATGTCAGGAAGGTGCTCCAGGTCCTTCGGGAAAACAAACTGTTTGCGAAGACCGAAAAATGTGTGTTTGGGGTGCAGGAGATACCATTTTTGGGTCAAATCCTCACTCCTCATGAATTCCGCATGGACCCCGCCAAGGTCCAGGCTGTGGCGGAATGGGTCCAACCTGCCTCCCTGAAGGCGTTACAGTGCTTCTTGGGGTTTGCTAATTATTACAGGAGATTTATTGCTAACTTCTCGGTCATAGCTAAGCCTCTTACGGATCTCACTCGCAAAGGTGCTGATCTCCTCCACTGGCCTCCTGAGGCTGTCCAGGCTTTTGAGGTCCTTAAGAAGTGCTTTATCTCGGCCCCAGTGCTGGTTCAGCCCAACCAAATGGAGCCATTTATCGTGGAGGTTGACGCATCCGAGGTGGGAGTGGGGGCTGTCTTGTCCCAGGGTACCAGGTCCCTTACCCATCTCCGTCCCTGTGCCTACTTCTCCAGGAAGTTTTCGCCCACTGAGAGTAACTATAATATTGGCAACCGCAAACTCTTAGCCATTAAATGGGCATTTGAAGAGTGGCGCCACTTCCTGGAGGGGGCTAGGCACCAGGTAACAGTCCTTACCGACCACAAGAATCTGGTTTTCCTAGAATCTGCCCGGAGGCTAAACCCGAGACAAGCTCGATGGGCGCTATTTTTTACCAGATTCAACTTTTTGGTTACCTATAGGGCTGGGTCTAAAAATATTAAGGCCGATGCACTGTCGCGTAGCTTCATGGCCAGCCCTCCTTCGGAGGAAGATCCTGCTTGTATTTTGCCTCCAGGTATTATCATTTCCTCTATTGATTCTGATTTAGTTTCTGAAATTGCTGCTGAGCAAGGTTCAGCTCCCGGGAACCTTCCTGAGAGCAAGCTGTTTGTTCCCCTGCAATTCTGGCTAAGGGTACTTAGGGAAAATCATGACTCCGCACTAACTGGTCATCCAGGCATCCTGGGTACCAAGCACCTCATTGCCAGAAACTATTGGTGGCCTGGGTTTCCTAAGGATGTTAAGGCCTACGTCGCCGCTTGTGAGGTTTGTGCTAGGTCCAAGACTCCCAGGACCCGACCAGCGGGCTTACTACGTTCTTTGCCCATTCCCCAGAGACCTTGGACCCATATCTCCATGGATTTTATCACCGATTTGCCTCCATCTCAAGGCAAGTCGGTGGTGTGGGTTGTAGTAGACCGCTTCAGTAAGATGTGCCACTTTGTGCCCCTCAAAAAACTACCCAATGCTAAGACGTTAGCTACCTTGTTTGTCAAACACATCCTGCGTCTCCATGGGGTCCCTGTCAATATTGTTTCTGACAGAGGGGTACAATTTGTTTCTTTGTTTTGGAGAGCTTTCTGTAAAAAGTTGGAGATTGATCTGTCCTTCTCCTCTGCCTCCCATCCTGAAACTAATGGCCAAACTGAGAGGACTAATCAGTCTCTAGAACAATATTTAAGGTGTTTTATCTCTGACTGTCAATATGATTGGGTCTCATTCATTCCCCTCGCCGAATTTTCCCTTAATAACCGGGTCAGTAACTCGTCAGGGGTCTCCCCCTTTTTCTGTAATTTTGGGTTTAATCCACGGTTCTCCTCCGCTTCACCTGGTAGTTCCAACAATCCCGAGGTAGAGGTCGTTCATCGGGAACTGTGCACAGTCTGGGCCCAGGTTCAGAAGAACCTAGAGGCGTCCCAGAGCATACAAAAAACTCAGACAGATAGAAGACGTTCTGCTAACCCCTTGTTTATGGTCGGGGATCTGGTGTGGCTATCGTCTAAGAACTTGCGCCTTAAAGTCCCGTCCAAGAAGTTTGCTCCCCGGTTTATAGGGCCATACAAGGTAATTGAAGTCCTCAATCCTGTCTCCTTCCGACTGCAGTTGCCCCCATCTTTTCGAGTACACGACGTGTTTCATACCTCCCTCCTTAAACGCTGCTCTCCGTCCTTGGCTCCCTCGAGGAAACCTCCTGTCCCCGTTCTCACCCCTGAGGGGGTAGAATTCGAGGTGGCCAAGATTGTGGACAGCAAGATGGTCCAAGGCTCCCTCCAGTACCTGGTCCATTGGAGAGGATACGGGCCTGAGGAGAGGACTTGGGTACCCGCCCGGGATGTTCACGCTGGGGTATTGGTCAGGAGGTTCCACCTTCGTTTCCCCAATAAACCAGGTCCATCTAGAAAGGGTCCGGTGGCCCCTCATAAAAGGGGGGGTACTGTTAAGGATCTGCCAGGCACAGCTTCTGTATCTACGCCCATAGGTAATCAGTCTGCACCTGCTTCTATGTCTGTGAGACTGACTCAATCTTCCACCACTCAGGATGGCAGGCTTAGGAGTGGGAGAGCCTACCACAGCCTGGCCAGACGGAGCTAGCTCCCGCCCTCTGTCTATTTATACCTGCCTTTCCTGTTCCTCCTTGCTTGTGATTCTTCTTGTTTTGTTTCCTGGCCCTGCTGCAGCTTCTTGATCTATTTGACCCTGCTTCATATTGACCCTGGCTTACTGACTACTCTCCTGCTCTGCGTTTGGTACCTCGTACACTCCTGGTTTGACTCGGCTTGTTTACTACTCTCCTGCTCTGCGTTTGGTACCTCGTACACTCCTGGTTTGACTCGGCTCGTTCACCACTCTTGTTGCTCTCGGTGTTGCCGTGGGCAACTGCCCCTTTCCCCTTGCTTCTGTGTACCCCTGTCTGTTTGTCTGTCATGCACTTATTGAGCGTAGGGACTGTCGCCCAGTTGTACCCCGTCGCCTAGGGCGGGTCGTTGCAAGTAGGCAGGGACTGAGTGGCGGGTAGATTAGGGCTCACTTGTCTGTTTCCTCACCCCCGTCATTACATTATGCTGTAATACCTGTCCTGCTCCAGCCTTGTGGCAAAATAGATGGATTTACCATCCAGGAGCCTGGGAAATCTAGGTGACAACCCCTGTGGCCATTGAAATTACAGCCATATTAGTTGGCAAAAGTTACTCATATACTGTAATTACTGGGGATTTTTTTGGTTTTTAAAAGGAAATGCTTAATTGCTATTTTGAAATGGTGTTTTTGGGCCAGGCCTTGTGTGGTCGTAACCCCTTCCCACACTGTGCCACACATTGACGGGCAGAATACATTGAAATACAGGAGTATTGCACTGTATTATATTAGGGATGAGAATTTTTTTTATGTTGTTGTCCCCTAGTGGAAAAAAATTAATAAAATCAATAAATTATATGTACCCAAAATGGTGCAATGAAAAAATACAACTTGTCCCACCAAAAAAACAAGCCATCATACAGCTATGTCTAGGGGAAAACGAAAAATGTATAGCTTGATTTTATGGCAAGTGGGCCCCGTAAATAGGAACACTTCGGGCAGAGCTGATGTTACAACACTTTGTTATGCCTGCTGGATGACACAAAGTTTCAAAGAGAGAATCCTTGTGTCATGTACTGTACTTAGAAAAAAGAAGGTTCGCGCCATTGGCCCACCAGAGTAGCAGGTGCCCAAGACGGGAAAATATGTCAACAATAATGGATGTTGATGTATTTATGGGTAACTTTTTGGACTGAAAGCTGAATTTTCCCACACAAAATCGAATATCGTCTGAAGGCTTAAATAAAAGGCACTCAGGGGCATAGCTATAGTGGGCACAGAAGTGGCCGTTGTATGCAGACCCTGGCGCCTGAGGGGACTCGGACTCATAAGATGTATTAAAAATGGTACATGGAAGGTGGCGGTCCTGTTACAGATTTTGCATTGTGGCCTCCTGTAGGTCAATTGGTTCATATTTACTGTAGAAATTGTACGACGTGGTTATTGTGACTTGTCCAGTATAGTTATTAATGCAGCTAAATGTGATGTTACTTTACAGTATTTTATTACTGTAGCTGATCCTTGAATATTAAGTTATTTTCTGCATGTTCCTTCATGCACCAACATTAAATAATGAACGGAATGTCGTGATGAGGAATAAAATGTTACACAAGTTCTTCTGCTGCTCCTTGAATTATTGATTTTGTTCGCATTTCAAAAAAGTGTTTCTGAAGGTGACAGCCAGACAGAAGTGGTAATTTATGAACTGGAAACATGTGGAAATAGCATCATTTTTGTGCAAATCTGCACATGTACATAGTAAGGTCATATGTGTGGTTTGCCGTGTAGCAAAACTTACCTGCCGGTCCAGGATTCTTTGCAAATGACAACATTGAGACGATGGCCGAAATAGATTCAGACCAATCTGACTGCACCGAGTGAGGAGGGTGTCAACACGGGAGGGTAAAGGGGCAGAAATGAAGCTTGCCAGGACCTATGTGGCATTGAGTGTAATTACTTCACACTTAATTTTCCTACAATTAAAATATTGTTATACAATTATAATGAAACCGCATTATTAAGACGGCCGGTAATAAAAGTGTTGTCCGGTTTCAGCAAATTAATGTTATTTTTTGTTTAATTAAAAGTTATGCCATATTCCAATATACTTTCTGTATTAATTCCTCATGTTTTTCAAGATCTCTGCTTGTTGTTATTCAGTAGGAACATTCATTCTTTACTTCCAGTGGATATAATTCTGGAAAGTCTACGGAAAGTCTTATGTATTTATAATTAGACTTGAGTCTAGAAGATAAGTAATTAGCCTCATTTATCAAAACTAACAGAAAAACATGACTATTTGCCCATAGCAACCAATCACAGAGCAGCTTTCATTTGTCCTGAGCTGTTTAAGACATGAAAGCTGAGTTCTGATTGGCCTGCTTTCCAGGGTCAAGTGATGGACACACAGGTGGAGGGCTCGTTACATGGTCATGTGATAGACCCACAGGTGCTGGGATCGTTAGAAGACACAGCTCTGTTACACATAATGTAACAAGCCGTACACCTGTGTGACCATCACTTGACCCTGGAAAGCAGGCCAATCAGAACTCAGCTTTCATTTCTTAAACAGCTCAGGACAAATGAAAGCTGCTCTGTGATTGGTTGATATGGGCAAATAGTCATGGCTTTCTATTAGTTTTGATAAATGAGGCTAATTATTTAACTTCTAGACTCAAGTCTAATTATAAATACATAAGACTTTCCATTACATAATGTGAAGTAATTCAGCAGCTGTATATCAAATACAAGTAAAGGAATATATATTCATCTATGCAATACGTATTTATTATGTCCATGTCTGTATTATTCATGTGTTTGCTGTTTTATAACGCATTAGCCGCAGATCATGTCTCTGGAAGTCCCTTAGATTACGATACAAAGGCCCAAGTCAAAGGCTAAGAACATTATTTTAGGGCAGAGATGACTTGTAAATGTTAAGGGACAATGCCCTGGGCGAGGAACAAGACTTTCTTTCTCTACTCGCTGCACTTTTTCCTATTATTGACTCTCTGGGATCAAGAAAGCGGTACAATCTGACATTTTTGTCGTTGTGGCCTTCTGTTGCTTAGCAAAAGACACTGGGCGTCAAAAATCCCCTCTACTTCACTCCTGAAACACTCTATATGGTGGATCCATTTAATAAGAAAACCTTTGCACTCGAAGGATTATACGGCTTAAAGGAACAAATTTATCTGAACCCCATGTGGTATCGTAAGAGGCATCCAAAAAGCTAAACAAGTAAATATCAGAACTGAACGGGGCTTTCTTAGTCTCCATGCAACATGAGCTAAGGACCCAAACACTTCTTTCAAAAGGAAGCAATTTGCAGAAATGCTGGTAACACTGTTCTGTAATAGAGCGTCTCGTTCAGCTACCTGCATATGAAAAGTTCTATAAATTTTCCATATTCTTCTATGTAATGAGAAAAGGATTTAAGTAATTCTTTGGTCAACAAATCAAAACTAAGCTGTGCTTTCTCTTACTCCTGAGCTATGCTGCCATTTTTAGCAGCCATGTAGCCCTTATTTTGTCACAAGGTCACTCAGACTTCATAGAAATGCTTAGCCCCTGCTCTTTTCTCCCTCCTGCCATTATATATACATAGCCTGTATTTTGTGAGGGGGTTGTCTCAATGCACATCAGCACAGCGGCACCCTCCATCAGTCATCTACAAATACAGGATACTGACATCGCAGCTTGTATTCTGCCGATGTCTCCTGCAAGGTGGGATTCCAGTAACAAGACAACCTATGATTAGTAATCTTTGGGGGACTCTTCTAATAAACAGGGGTTGTCCAGAGCAGACAACCCCTTTAAGGGATTCTGTCTATCTTAGACATTTATGGCATATCCATGCTTGTTTCCGTAACACCCAGAGAACAGAATGGAGGGAGGCGTGCATATGCGCGGCCACCTCTTCATTTATTTTCCACCTGCGGCTACCTCACCGGGCGGGCCAGGGCTCGGGGGATCCCCATTCTTGACATAGATGCTGGTCCCAGAGCTGGGACCCCGTCTATCAGACTTTTACGGTTGGGTAGAATCCATTGATTGTCTGGGCCTGGCTGAAAGTGATATGTGGCCTTTTGAAATAGTCACAAGCCACATTTAAGGCCTTTACATTTTGGCAAGTGGACCGGGATCACCCCTGCTCAGCTAGGATAACTGCACATGCAAGACCTTATATTTAATTGCTGCAATTCTATTACTATAGTAGGCATTTGTTATTTATGCAATTCCTTCATCTATTCGTTTAACATAGGGGGACATGTCAAGTCAAGTTGCCAATTATATATGGGATAATGTCCCCCCCTAGTCTCAATTGTAAGAATGTTAGAAGCTACAGAGGAGTTGCTTGACCATATAAAAGCCATAGCTGAGTGCTATTATACAGGTCATGGAGCTTTGATATCTATCTATCTATCTATCTATCTATCTATCTATCTATCTATCTATCTATCTATCTATCTATCTATCTATCTATCTATCTATCTATCTATCTCATATCTATCTCATATCTATCTATCTATCTATCTATCTATCTATCTATCTATCTATCTATCTATCTATCTATCTATCTATCTATCTATCTATCTATCTATCTATCTATCTATCTATCTATCTATCTATCTATCTATCTATATCTCGTATCTATCTCATATCTCTTTATCTGTTGTCCAAGTATACTTGTATGAATAGTGAACTAATATATATATATATATATATATATATATATATATATATATATATATATAAAATTAATTATTATTATTAATAATACCAATAAAAATATACAGTAAAATATATAATATCAATATTATTTTTATTATTATATAAACGTATTAAATATAGAATTCCCTTGTTTTTAAATGAAATTAAAATGATTTCATGGGTGTTCATCGCTCTAGTACAATATTTTCAAAGGAGCAAAAATTTAATCCTGCAGTCCGGAATATTACATGATTTAAAAAGTGCAAACCCCATACATGCTACATAGGTGACAATATGTTTTATTAGCCAATATTTCCTATGTGTTGGACCATCCCCAGAGCTGTTGACTCAGATCCCCATGTAGTAAAGCTGTAAAGATTTACGATGGTTGAAGAGAAACACATTGGGGTTTGCAGCCCCTCGTTCCTGAGATAAAAGTGCAAAGAGGAGAGCGATTCCATCTATACCTCTGTAATGAAGGACCATTTCAGAGAAATGACACACACTTTCTGCAACAAATCTGCCAAGATCTGATTCACTATAGGCTCTTCCCTGCACAGGGGTTAAGGCTCCAAGCAAAGAGTTGGCTGACAAGTTTAGTACACATCAGCAGTCAGTTAGTCATGCTGGGAGCTGAGAATTACACACATCACGCTAGTAATTAAAAAATAACGCTGAAAATATAGAAACAAAATATTCATATACCTCCACTGCTCCTAGATATTCCATGTCATGTGCATCAGAAAATATGTAGAAAATAATAATAGTAAAAGTTCATAAAAAATAAAACTTCTGCAACCAATTTTTGTATTGCTCCAATGTATCTAAAATAGAGAAGCAACTTTGCAAATAGTCTTAATTAGAAATACCCTGCGATTTTGTGTAAACATCTCCTATACAGAACTATGTCTCCATGGTTACAGACTACAAACACACTCTGTGTAGTCTGATTTGCATTGATACTGCCTTCCAGTTGTCCCCTACTTCTTGTTCACCTTCTTGATCAGACTGTACAGGACTTGGACATGGAGACACATAGGTGTTGTATACACAAAACGGTAGGAGATTTTTAATACGGCCATTTGCAAAGTTGCTTCATTTTTTATTTCAGATGAAATGGAGCAATAAAAAATTGGTTGGAAAAGTAAATTTAGTCTTTAAGGGTATGTTCACAGGGGACAGATTCCTTACGATCTTCTGTCATTTCTGCTGTCCTCATTAGGTTTTATTCATTCGACATTTGTTCCTCCATGTCAGACTTTTTTCTATTTATTATTTTACTTTTGACAAATTTATCAAAGAAAAGTACACAGCTGCCATACAGCTTTATTCAGTTGGTATCCGATATTTCTGATCCATTGAAGTTTTAAAAAAAAACAACAAAAAACATGAAATTCCATTATGGTACAGTGATATATAGATCTATACATTTAACATACCCCCAAAAATTGCTTTTTTTAATGGTGCATGAATTTACAACATTTTTGGAAATTAGGAAAAACAAAATATTATTATTGTAGTGAATGGGGCCAAGCTGCAATACCACACACAACCTGTAGACAGGTGTGGTGCTGTTTTTTTGCCATGTTTTTTATTGATCAACTATTTTATTTTTAATATCACATGCAATGGTGGAGGGTCTGGTTAATAATAAAAAATTTAATATTTTCAGCCACTTGCTATTTACTGTCAGCCAAATTCATGACTGGAGGTCTAAATAAACATTGAGTTGTTTTATTCATTCTATTAGACCTTTCTCTGCTCTGGAAAAGTTGGGTGACAATAAACATAGCCATGATTGAGACTTTTACCCAGCTTTCCTAGACTCCTGAATAGCAAATCTGCCCTGTTATCCAATGTCATAGGAGCAGAGAATGCATAGAATTAGGTAGACTTGTTATTCAGGACTCTGGTAAAGCTAGGAGACAACCCCAAGGGGTCCATAACGGCTTTAGGCTGTGCGACGGTTGCAGTAAAATCTCAGGTTATTGCGACCCTTACCCAACCTCAACGTATCCCTACCACTGACCCTAAAGCTATTATAAACTTACCTTTACCATCTCCAGCTGAATATCTGTTTTTCTAATTCCTCTCTGTTGGTGACATGTGACTGAATCAGAAGCTCCTCACACCATTGTTCAACGCAATTCCCAGGAACTTCCAGAACATTATTTCCTTTCCTTTACAAATAATTACAGCTATTTCCTAAAATCTGAATGAGTAATATACAATAAACTGCTGGTTATCTTATTGAAAAATATATTATTTAGTGTAGATAGATAGATAGATAGATAGATAGATAGATAGATAGATAGATAGATAGATAGATAGATAGATAGCGGAATAGGAGGTAAAACCTATGACGTCATCAGAAGCTCCTACACAGAGAACAGATGCAGCGTGAAGGTGAACGGGAGAAGAACGGCTGATTTCCAGCAGAGCCGAGGAGTCAGACAGGGCTGCAGCCTCAGTCCAACGCTCTTCAACATCTACATCAATGAACTTGCCACAGCTCTGGAATCCTCCTCAGCACCAGGTGTCGCCCTCCATGACACCCAGGTGAAATTCCTGTTGTATGCAGATGACCTTCTGTTACTATCACCAACCGAGAAAGGTCTCCAAGACAACCTGCAAATTCTAGAAAAATTCAGCTCCACGTGGGCACTACCCATCAATGCAAAGAAAACCAACATCATGGTGTTCCAGAGGAGAAACTCAAAATCCCCCAGGCACCCGACCTTCACACTAAATAACGCCACAATCACAGCGACCGACAGGTACACTTACCTGGGCCTAGAAATCAACCAATCAGGAAGCTTTAAACAAGCCATAGAGATTCTGAAAGACAAGGCGTGCAAAACCTTCTATGCCATCAGAAGAAAACTCTATCATCTCAAACCACCAGTAACGGTCTGGCTGAAAATCTTTGACTCCATCATCTCCCCAATCCTCCTGTATGCCAGTGAAGTCTGGGGTCCGGACACATACCCAGACTGGTCAAGGTGGGATTCCAGCCCAACAGAAATCTTCCACCTAGAATTCTGCAAACACCTTCTCCAAGTCCACCGGAGTACCACAAATAGTGCCTGTCGGGCAGAACTGGGCAGATTCCCACTACACCTCACAATCCAGAAGAGGGCGCTATCATTCTGGGCCCATCTACACAGCAGCAGGCAAAGTTCCTATCACCATAAAGCCCTGCTACACCAAGGGGTCCCAGGTAAACCAGGCCCCCCAGAACATCTCACCCTGACCCGGCCTGAAGAAAATGTCACTCAGCGCGGCCTCACAAAAGCCGAAATCAAGGAGACAATAAACAAAGGCCAAGAGGAGTATGTCAGTGACTGGAGGAACGACATAAAGACATCCCAGAAACTGACAATATACCGGAGTCTACAGCGGGAATATAAACTGGCGCCATATCTGGAGGAACTGCCAAACCCCAGAGACAGACAGATCCTGAGCCGCTACAGACTGAGCGCCCACAACCTGCTCATCGAATCCGGGCGCCACAGACAAACCTACCAGCCCAGGGAGAGCCGACTGTGCCAACAGTGCGACCAGGAGGCCGTGAAGGATGAGGCCCACTTCCTGCTACACTGCTCCAAATACTCAGCAGTGAGGGACACTCACTTCAGGAGACTCTCTGATCTCTTACCGGACTTCAGCTCCATGGAAGAGGAAGAGAAACTCTACATCCTGCTGGGTGAAGAGGAAACCACAGTGGGCATAGCGGCACAATAAGTCACTGAATGCCATAGACTGAGAGAGACATGATATGCCATGGACTTGTATAACCCTGACCCTAGATGTGTCCCTATCCCCCAATCCCTCAGTCCCTATCCCTCATTCCCTTACTTCTTACTTGCTTTGGCAATGCTAATATGTATTTGGTCCTGCCAATAAAGCTTCTTTGAATTGAATTGAATAGATAGATAGATAGATAGATAGATAGATAGATAGATAGATAGATAGATAGATAGATAGATAGATAGATAGATAGATAGATAGATAGATAGATAGATAGATAGATAGATAGATAGAGAAATGATAGATAGAGAAATGATAGATAGATAGATAGATAGATAGATAGATAGATAGATAGATAGATAGATAGATAGATAGATAGATAGATAGATAGATAGATAGATAGATAGATAGATACATAGATAGATATGAGATAGATAGATAGATAGATATGAGATAGATAGATAGATAGATAGATAGATAGATAGATAGATAGATAGATAGATAGATAGATAGATAGATAGATAGATAGATAGATAGATAGATAGCGGGATAGATAGATAGATAGATAGATAGATAGATAGATAGATAGATAGATAGATAGATAGATAGATAGATAGATAGATAGATAGATAGATAGATAGATAGATAGATAGATAGATAGATAGATAGATATGAGATAGATAGATAGATATGAGATAGATAGATAGATAGATAGATAGATAGATAGATAGATAGATAGATAGATAGATAGATAGATAGATAGATAGATAGATAGATAGATGATAGATAGATAGATAGATAGATAGATAGATAGATAGATAGATAGATAGATAGATAGATAGATAGATAGATAGATAGATGATAGATAGATAGATAGATAGATAGATAGATAGATAGATAGATAGATAGATAGATAGATAGATAGATAGATAGATAGATAGATAGAGAAATGATAGATAGAAAGATGATAGATAGATAGATAGATAGATAGATAGATAGATAGATAGATAGATAGATAGATAGATAGATAGATAGATAGATAGATAGATATGAGAGAGATAGATAGATAGATAGATAGATAGATAGATAGATAGATAGATAGATAGATAGATAGATAACCTTTGTCTTGGCTTTACCAGCCCTAAATTGACTTTGACACCGGGCAGTGGATGTAAGGTTTGGCATGAGCATCAAATGTGAATGTGTCTGTACATGTTGGGGTTAGCAGCATTTCAATGTCATTTTTGTGTGTTGCTGCAACATAGTGGCCAAACTACAATAGTATTTGATATTGTGCTGTGTGTTATGCAGACAGGACCTCTGGTCACATGATCAGGAGTTGCAAGTTAGTAGTATACTGAAGGTGCTGTCACGGGACGGTTTCTCATACTGATGACCGATGTTGTTGGCAAGCTGTGATAGTGCTCACTTGAATAGGAGCAGAGCTGCAGTTCTGCAGAACGGCCGCTGTGCAGTGGTCGGAGCCATCTTCTTCCGGCTCCAACTACTGCATACCGTTCAAAACATCCGGTGCCCGGAGGCAGCTGGAGCAGCTGATCTGTGCGGGGTCTGGGTGTCAGACCCGCACCGATCATATACTGATGACCTATCTGGTGGATAGGTCATCAGTTGTCCGGTCTTGGAGAACCCCTTTAAGGAAAAGGGGGCCAACCAGAGTTTACAAATGTAAGTGCCAAAACGCTGTTGGGTGTATAACTGTCCTGAGGGAAAGAGGTATTGGTAACTGACGGGGTCGCAAGAGGGAAGGCAGCAGAGCGGAGCAGGCCAAGAGTGGGCTAGAGACATTGCGACATGAACGGAGTCTGAGCGTCTGAGGCTGCAGTAGTGTAAGGAGTGCTGCGTGACCTGGGAGACAGACATACAGATCCTGAGTGTGAGGGGTAAGTTATAAAAAATCGACTGTAGAGGGCCACCCCAAGTAAGAGATTGTCAAAGACGCCTGGAGAGAACTATCCTATCCCTACATAGCCCATCTGTGCACATGGTGCTAAATATGTGAGAGGGCATTTAAAGAGGAAGCCACCACAAAAAAAAGTCACCCTAACATTTTTTTTTAAATATGTTGAACAAGAAAAAAAATCATAATTTTCTGATGATACATTCCCTTATTGTGTATTATCTATAGCCAGTCTTAAAGGGGTAGTCCTAAATTACAAAAACATGGCTGCTTTTTTCTAGAAACAGCACCACACATGTTCATTGGTTAAACCTGGTATTGCAGCTCGGGTCTATTAAAATGAATGACGTGGATCTGCAATACCACACACAACCTGTGGACAGGTGGAACGAGATTTATGAAAGAAAGCAGCCATGTTTTTCTTATCCTGGACAACCCGTTTAAAGAGGCACAGGAAGTCTACACACTGAAAATGAGAAATAAAGTTTATATTTCTTTAATAAAATTGTAACTTACTGTAGATTTGAACGGATCTTTTACCTTATGGAAGTAAATTGAATTCTCACAAGGACCACACAGATTTTTTGACATCAAGTCTTTCAATGATACTAATCTATTCTAATGTAACATAGTAAAAAAAAATGTTAAGTAATAGATTATTCTTATATAGTACCATGAAATCCTTGTACAGATCCATCCCTATTCATAATTAACAACGTAGAACACGGCCAAACCAAACAGACTCACACAATGTCAAAATAATTTGTCATTAAATATTTTTATAATCCAGACGTATGTCAACAGCATTCATATTAATTCTGTCTAATATTCCAATTTAATGAGTTTTGCTGAATTAATTTGAGGAATGCCTCATGTCATTTTATAAATTATAGGGGTACATGTCTATGAAGCAGCTGGCAAAGTGTGCGGCTGGTTAAACCGCTTGAGATAGAAGGATGATTAAAATTCTATGGGTCAAGTTCATCAACATAAATTTCAAGGCTATAAGCTGCACATGGGCTTCACATTACAAGAAGGCAATGAAATGCCTAAAAAGTGAAGCATTTCGATTAACCGTCACTTGTAACGCTAAAGGGTCATTTCATTTTATAATCACCATCTCTGACAAAATGACAACCATCACAACCAAAAAGACTTGACATATTAGAGTGTATTTCCAGCCGGGGCCAGCCTTAGACCTGTGTGATCTCGTAGGGTGCATCTCCGATCATTATTGAAGAGGGCACCACTGGCCCTGGTGACATGGGCAAATGAGGCTTGCACCCAAAATCCCACGCTTGGTACCTGGCTTGTCTGAGAAATATGCTTTGCTATGAAAAGGCATTTGCAAAGAAGGCAAGTTCATAGTCTAGTTTGTTTCTTTGGCAGTCAGGCAACTGTCTAGAACTGTTATTTGGACACTGTATAATAGTATTATTTGGGCATTATATGGTATACCATAGAAGAAGGGCATTAGTAGAAGTTTCCAAACCAGGGGTGTAGTTATAGGGGGTGCAGATGGAGCAGTTGCAGCCAGGCCCTGGTGACTGAGGAACCCCAGGACGTCACTAAGTATATACACTACCGTTCAATAGTTTGGGGTCACCCAGACAATTTTGTGTTTTCCATGAAAACTCACACTTATATTTATCAAATGAGTTGCAAAATGACTAGAAAATATAGTCAAGACATTGACAAGGTTAGAAATAATGATTTTTATTTGAAATAATAATTTTCTCCTTCAAACTTTGCTTTCGTCTTGGAATGCTCCATTTGCAGCAATTCCAGCATTGCAGACCTTTGGCATTCTAGCTGTTAATTTGCTGAGGTAATCGGGAGAAATTTCACCCCATGCTTCCAGAAGCCCCTCCCACAAGTTGGATTGGCTTGATGGGCACTTCTTGCGTACCATACGGTCAAGCTGCTCCCACAACAGCTCTATGGGGTTGAGATCTGGTGACTGCGCTGGCCACTCCATTACAGATAGAATACCAGCTGCCGGCTTGTTCCCTAAATAGTTCTTGCATAATTTGGAGGTGTGCTTTGGGTCATTGTCCTGTTGTGGGATGAAATTGGCTCCAATCAAGCGCTGTCCACAGGGTATGGCATGGCGTTGCAAAATGTAGTGATAGCCTTCCTTATTCAAAATCCCTTTTACCTTGTACAAATCTCCCACTTTACCAGCACCAAAGCAACCCCAGACCATCACATTACCTCCACCATGCTTGACAGATGGCGTCAGGCACTCTTCCAGCATCTTTTCAGTTGTTCTGCGTCTCACAAATGTTCTTCTGTGTGATTCAAACACCCCAAACTTTGATTCGTCTGTCCATAACACTTTTTTCCAATCTTCCTCTCTCCAATGTCTGTGTGCTTTTGCCCATATTGATCTTTTCCTTTTATTAGCCAGTCTCAGATATGGCTTTTTCTGTGCCACTCTGCCCTGAAGGCCAGCATCCCGGAGTCGCCTCTTCACTGTAGACGTTGACACTGGCGTTTTGCGGGTACTATTTAATGAAGCTGCCAGTTGAGGACCTGTGAGGCGTCTATTTCTCAAACTAGAGACTCTAATGTACTTGTCTTGTTGCTCAGTTGTGCAGCGGGGCCTCCCACTTCTCTTTCTACTCTGGTTAGAGCCTGTGTGTGCTGTCCTCTGAAGGGAGTAGTACACACCGTTGTAGGAAATTTTCAGTTTCTTGGCAATTTCTTGCATGGAATAGCCTTCATTTCTAAGAACAAGAATAGACTGTCGAGTTTCACATGAAAGCTCTCTTTTTCTAGCCATTTTGAGAGTTTACTCGAACCCACAAATGTAATGCTCCAGATTCTCAACTAGCTCAAAGGAAGGTCAGTTTTATAGCTCCTCTAAACAGCAAAACTGTTTACAGCGGTGCTAACATAATTGCACAAGGGTTTTCAAGTGTTTTCTAATCATCCATTAGCCTTCTAACACAGTTAGCAAACACAATGTACCATTAGAACATTGGAGTGATGGTTGCTGGAAATGGGCTTCTATACACCTATGTAGATATTGCATTAAAAACCAGACGTTTGCAGTTAGAATAGTCATTTAGCACATTAACAATGTATAGAGTGTATTTCTGATTAATTTCATGTTATCTAACTGTGCTTTTCTTTAAAAAATAAGGAAATTTCTAAGTGACCCTAAACTTTTGAACGGTAGTGTATAAGGGGAACATAATCCTTCAACCTGATTTATGGCCCATAGGTATTTTTTTTAACAGGTTAGAAAACAATGGATACTCTGAAGTATAGTTGAATGGTGACATCAGCAAGTGAGGAAGTAGCTAACTTCTCCACCTAATTGGAGTTCAATATAGATCCAGTTAACCGGCATCATACTACATAACTGCATGAAAAGAAAGGTAAGACATGGGATTTAGTTATATTGTACTCTCTGAGACACAAATCCTGGAATGTGTTTGGTCAAATCTCTGGAAATCTGTGTTAGCCCTCTTGCACACGACCGAGTGCCACTCGGGCCGTTTTTTATGGCATCCGAGTGGCACCTGATAGTTTTCACTGACCCATTCACTTTAGTGGGTGAATCGGGTTCATAAAACGGAACCGACTCTCTGATCCGTGGAATGATAGAACATGTCCTATCTTTCCACGGATCACGGACGGGACTTGGCGGCACACAATGTCGTGTGCATTTGGGCTTAATGGTTTGTATATGCCACAACGCCAGTTCATAATGTCCACTGAATATAAAGACATCATTACCCAACCGGTATACCCCACCATGGAAGCTTTGTGCCCTCATTCCTGTGGCAGTTTCCAACATAACAATCTGCTGTATCTTGTCACTGAGGGTCTCCCAGAGGCTCCATGGTGACATAGTTTCATGGCCCAGAAAAGCTGAGTTTGTCATTTAGCCAAATTTTTTGAGTGTTTTTCCATTGAACTGTTGGTAAAGCTACATCAACTTAACATAATGAGCTATCATTCCAATAACAAATTCAGCTCTGCTATGATTGTTTATCTATCTTCTCAGACTTTAGGTGGCGACTTCAACATCCCACCACCAACTTCATATCGTCAGTGTATTGTCAACTCCAGTCCTCAAGTACCCTCAACTAGTCATGATTTGAGAATATCCCATAGAGAGAACACTTCTGACAATTCCTGAAGCAATAAATATATCACCTGAGCAATGCTAAGGAAATCCTGAAAACATGACCGGTTGGGGGGCCTGGAGTTGAAATACACTGATGTAGATCATCTGACTGTATCGACAGCCCAAGGACTGGGCTATAGTTGGGCCAGCAGGGGGCAGTCTGAACCCTCCTTGTCACTAAGGGATTTGACTTGGAGCTACTCCTGAGTCTAAGGGAACCCCTGGTCTTTACCCTTTAACCCCTCCCCGGGTCACTTCCTAGAAGTAATCTCCTTTGGTGACGGCTGACGTGCTCTAGTACCTAATGGAGAGCATCCGCGGCCAAAGTTCCGCCAAATGCAGAACGAGGAGGCAGAGGGAGGCAGTGTGGACCAGGACGCCGGGGACAGGTAAATACAGGACGGCGGGGAGCGGAGAGTAACAATGACTACAGACTGGAGGTGCCATGTTTGCAAAATTTGATATGCTCAGTCAAGAGCACGTACAAGTCTGGCCATAGATTTGAAATTGGCCAACACAGTAATCCTGTTCTTCAGAGTGTGCATGTTTATTTCCATGAGATAGGGAGGAAAATGAGATAAGCAGCTGCCAGACACCTCTGGCGCTGCTTATCTTCTAGAAGAGTAGAGTATCGGGCAAGTTAAAATCCAATCTTTCCTCTGATGGAACACATCGGGGAACCAGTCATGAGTTTGCTGTTGGGTTTATCGGTTTTTGCCACTGTATCCACTGAAGAAATCTCATGCCCAGCGTCAGATACATTCACCAAGGAAGTAAATGTAACAAGTAGTGAAGTTTATGTGAAGGCTTCATCATCTTCAGTACAGAAGAGTCCAATTCACACCATTCCCAATATATTGTCTTCTCCTGGCTCGCAGTTCCGTGAGTTCCACACACGTGATCTGATACTATAAGGTGGCGCTACACCCCTGGACCTTACTAGGCATCATTTTACATTGTTTTGTTTGAAAAAGCTCCATGTGTCTTTGCTGTGACATGTTCGGTTCCCTACTGTTGGAGAAACGCTGCAGGTAACATTCTTTCCTAAGAATATGTGCAGAGTGCAACCGTGAGGATAAGGATCTGACTAATTCAATACAAATTGGCTGGTATACAGAAGAATGACATTTCACTAAAGAGTAAATATTTAAATGTCTTAAACCTGGCTCAGATGAAAAAGCTGCAATCTAAAGATTAAAGCATGTTCCGTAACCCCTCTGCTGTCAGTGGGATGAGAAATGTATTGATTATTGGATGTATGCCCCCTGGCATCACAAGTGTTAAGGTGAATGCAGGACAATCACACATGAGGCAGAACTAGGATAGAATGAAGATGCCAATCAATAGACCAAATTGTCTGATCATTTTCAGAAATAAACATTCAAACTAATTCAAACAAGTTTAGAAATTCATAACTCATCCAGGTTGCCCTGTTAAAAAATGGGAAATGTTAAAAAATTAACAGATTTGATGATGGTAGAATGACACTGAACTACAGAGGACGAAGTACTAAAAAAATTTTAGAATTTGGAAAATTTTAAATATGGCTGTAAAATAATATTTTTTTAAATTTCATTGTTAAATTTGTAGTTTTTGCACAAATTAGTTTTTACAAAAAATTACCTACATTTACATTCTATAGTTATCAGTGTATAAGGAGTGATCCCTAACCAGGGGGCTCTTCGGCTATTACAAAACTACAACCCCCAGCATAGCCCTGGCAGGCTGAGGTAGGCAGTGCATGCTGGGAGTTGTAGATTTGCAATAGTTGGAGGGTGGAGACAGACTTTGGAGACCACTGCTTTTTATTGTAGTCACTTTAGCCAAATCGTTCTGCAGTACTAGGACCAAAAAAAGTTAATAAATCTTGAGGTAGGATTGAGGAGACAAAAATATAAGAAAAAAATGGGAAATTAGAAAAATATTTTCCAATATGTTGTGAAAACTGCAATAGTACTTAATATTTTCTCCTTCTAGCAGTATGTTGGCTGCTTCTTACCATAGGGCAGAAACTTCAGACCCTCTCTAGATGAAGACATCTGTACAATGCCCTATCAAAAGCCAATACAACTGAACCTGTTGATGACTACTTAAAATGCCAATCAAGAGTCAGAAGAAGCATACCCCAGCCCCTGACTCCTTAGAAATAAGGTTTTACCCATTATTAAGGGCTTGTTCACGCATGGCCTTTTGTGCAATGGATGTCTCACTTTAACCGGCAAGGACATGTTTCATGTAACATTTTCTTGTCCAGAATATTATGGATACCCAAACAGAAATGTGAAAACTGAACCTAAGGAATCAGTGCAGTAGGATGAGTGCCATGAAGTCCCTCCGAGCTATGCTGAATGGTTAAGAGGGCTACAGAGGTCATTTATGACAACCTGCTTTACAGCCCCTTACTGGCATTTCTAGAAAGCATTTCTTGAGTAGAAATGCACCGTCTAGATCAGAATTATTAGGATATGAGTAATGTAAAGGTTTTCTTCAAGCTGTTTTTTTTTATTTTTATTTTTACAGATGCTGTTATAAGGGATGCTGATGAATTTGCTATGGTGCAAGATTGGCTTGGTGACAACAGTACAGAGTGCTAGTAGAGAATGACTGGCAGGTGCACATCAATGGTTGAATCACAGCCAAGATTAGGACCCCCTAATCTACATCCTGTTGAGGGGTCATTGAAGTTGACTATGCCATAACACTCTTTATACCGTAAAACAAACTAGTCACCAATCACAGGAACACTCAGTCACACTCTATAATGCATCCTTGTGAGTCATATACTGGCCATTCACACATCACACCTGGA
Source organism: Rhinoderma darwinii (assembly GCF_050947455.1). Classification (NCBI taxonomy): domain Eukaryota; kingdom Metazoa; phylum Chordata; class Amphibia; order Anura; family Rhinodermatidae; genus Rhinoderma; species Rhinoderma darwinii. The sequence goes on from NC_134696.1 coordinate 25,581,748, forward strand.
CATGTTTTCTTCAAGACGACCAGTAAATGACTAAAGAAAAGGAAACCTATATGACAAATTCCAGTCGCGTGTAGATATTAAATTATTTATCATAATTATCAACAATTGGGCTGTGGTATCAGCCATTTCAATATGGAGGTGGATTAATATAATGTTCCTAACTGGGATTATTGAAAGGAAGTCTAGAAAAATCTGTGCCCGCTTGATCACTACTTTATCTCACATATATCCAGTTCTGAGAGCCTCCAGAATTATTTTTTTACAGTGTTTGAAAATGCAGATTTAAAGAGTCTCTGTCACCAGATTATAAGTGCCCTATCGCCTACATAATCTGATCGGCACTGTAATGTAGATAACAAAAGTGGTTTTTATTTTGAAAAACAATAATTTTTGACCAAGTTATAAACAATTTTAGATTTATGCTAATTCGTTTCTTAATAGACAACTGGGTGTGTTTTTACTTTTTACCAACTGGGCGCTGTGAAGAGGAGTGTATGACGCTGACCAATCATTGACTTATCAGTGACCAATCAGCGTCATACACTTCTCATTGTTCCAGCCCAGCTTCTTTCACTGCACAATCACGCTGTGCACAATCACACTGTGCAGTGAAAGAAGCTGGGCTGGAACAATGAGAAGTGTATGACACTGATTGGTCACTGATTGGTCAGCGTCATACACTCCTCTTCACCACGCCCAGTTGTCTATTAAGAAATAGTCTATTAAGAACTGGTTTTTCTCAGGTGCTCGGAATAGGGTCCCAACCCAGTTGAAGATAGAAAGAATTGTATTCGGCACACTCTTGGAATATTTAATGGTGGCTTACCGCTCTTAGTGGCGCCACTAAGAGCGGTAAGCCGCCATTACTAATTCAGCGCCAGCAAAATCGCTAAACCAGTCCCCAGTACGGCTCAGTGCCCGACGAAGGTCTCACGACCGAAACGTTGCACATGTAGCCACTGACATTACGAAAAAAAAATCAAATTGAAATCAATTTACGTTAAATATTCCAAGAGTGTGCCGAATACAATTCTTTCTCAGGCTCCTAACATGTCCTGAGAGCTGCATTCTGGGAGTTGTAGTTTTGCAATAGCTGGAGACCACTGATATAGGTGTATATGCATACCTTCATTCATAGTATAATGCATGCATTCTCAGAGAATTAGTCTGGATATTAGGCTGGGCTTAGATATTTAGTCACTTAGGGATATAAAATATCAACACAAAAACAAATTAAACAAAATAAATCAGGAGACTCTTCACTTACCCGATGACAAAACTTTAGCTTCATCTGCTTAAAAAGAGTATAAACTGCCAGAGCAGATAACTGGTACTGCAAAAATTCCAGGAAGCCCCGACCACAGTAGAACATAGATACTATTCACAATGTCTGTAACTCGAGAACCACACTCAAGAGCTGGGATTAGACAAAGTATTTTGGCATTACCTGCCCGTTACAAAAAATGTCTTGCAGGGATAACTCGTCCATGAAACGAAGTCACATAAAAATAGATACAATATATAAAATAGAAACATTTTATATATTTTTTTATACATATTGCACAAGCTTCTTCATTCCGGAACATGCCTTAAAGGGGTTTTCCAGTTTTAGGTAAATATAGTGTATACATTGCATTATGGAAAGTTCTGCAACTTTCTAATAATCACTGTAATATATTTCTGCACCATTTTCAAGATTTCTGCTTGCAGTTATTGGGAAAATTATTGTTTATATTTAATGGCTAAAACATCATATAGAACTAATTCTTCCCATAGCTGAGAGTTTGTTGCAGTGTGTTCAGTCTAATCCAATGGTGAGGAATTAAAACACAAAGTATATTAGACAGTTACACAAAATAGTTCTGACCAATCTAACAGTGGGGCCAATAATCACGGAAAGTAAAGGGTTGATAACCATATGTGGTAAATTTCCCAGCAATGCATCCTGAGCACAGCAGCGGCTCAGATGGCTGGACAATTTTTTACTGATCGTCAGACTGCGCCCAGGTCAACTTTTCCTCAAATTTCTTATATTTTTTACATATTATAGTAATTATCTAATTGTGGCTATTGTCGCTATCTATTTCATCAGGGAACAGCAATGAGCAGTGACTTCAGCTTAGCCGCATTATCTGTTGGAGTCTGGGGTGGTCTAAGCCCCTCCCCCTGTCTCATCAGAGGCTCAGACTACAGCTCCGTCTTTTCACTATGCTTTACACTGTAGCTCTTCCTGTTCTGATTGTCTTCTGTATATAAACCCAAGCACACCAAGACATCAGTATATGAAGAGCTGATTTTCAGTACAGCAAGATCTGTCGAACAACTAATCCACCCCATTTGGAGCAGACTTTGAAGCCAATCATTTCCAACTAGGGTCTATATCTGATTGGATAATTTGAAAAATAACCCATAAAACCCCTTGCAGGGGCAAACTCAAGGTTCTTGAAGGGAGTTTTTCAAATGCATTGGGGTCTACGAAAGAGATAACAACATTTCTCTACTTCCCCTCAAACCTTGGGGGAAGAAAGTTGGAGAATTGAGTACAATTGGCTATACTCACTTTTTCAACTTTCTACATGTACTACATGACACATTCTTAAATAGGGGGTTTATGGGTTAGTGAGAGTATTCCTGTAATATCCTTAGTGGTATAGAATAACTTAGCAGTTAATAGCTATTATCTCTGGTGGCTTAGGTTGATAGAGGGGTTAATATTGACATCCATTATCCATGGTGGTCTAGGATGGTTAGATATGGTTATATACTGTATATCCCTGGAGGTCTAGGGTTGTGTAGTTGTTTTTTCATATTTAACTCAATGTTTTCTCCTATACTTCTCAGAGAAGGATTTCCGTGTACTGGGACCCCTTGTTTGCCAATGACATGTACATGTTATGTTTATAGGGTAGCTGGACTGTCAGAAATAATTTCCTCTGGTGAACCCAAGGAACCAAACTCTGACGCTGGTTGGACCTACTTAAATATATGAAAGGTTATGTACACCTTCGAAAACAATTTATTTATTTTTTTCATAAAAATGTGTATCAGTGTGTTTGGTGCAACTTTCTAATTACTTTTTATTAATAATTATTTTTACTTTTTGAGATACAGCTGCTTTGTATTCTGTATATAGTGCAGCTGTATCTAGCTCTGAAACCTGTATCTGTCAGGTCAGCGGCACTGACGGGTTCAGTGTCAGTGGGTCCTGCGTGGACTGATCCCGATACTGAGACATATCGGAGAACTGTATTTTATATCACTAATATATATAGTAGTAGTTGCTGACAAGGTTCTGTCTGGTAAACTTCTGTCAGAGACACAACTCCTTCCCTATTGGAAAAAGTTGAATAACAGTCGCTGACTGGAATGTAGGATTCCCAGGAAACCAGAACTGACCCGATATTCTGCACTAGTCAGAGACATAACGCCCCTTATGTGATATGTGGTCATATAAATCTGTTCAAGTGAATGCAGTTTGTTTTCCTTCGTAGCATCGGATCAGACATGATCCCACCGGGGATTTTGCTACTCGGTGTAATTTAATTTAATAACAGGTTTACTTCTGTCACCAATATAATCCCAGATTTAAACAGCTGGCTGAATCCCTGCAATAGAAGCTCACCAATGTGGATATCACAGAAAATACTCTAAAAAGAACACTTTCCCCTGAAAAAGTAGATAGATTTTTTTAAAATATTTACCCTTAAAGGTATCTCATAAGAGAAATTCTGTCCATACACCCTATTAGGACATATGGACATTATATGGGGGAACCCCCTCTATGATATAGAGCTAAGAACCGCTAAGAGCATACCCAGCCCGTCCATGCATTACATGGTTTCCCATTCATTTGAATGGCCATCATTTAATACTACAATTTCCCTGAAGTCACCACACAGGGGGAATGTTTGGCTGCAGGACACTTCCTCCACCGATAGTAGCTGATTTCTTCGTGATTGCAGGAGCATCGGCTGTTTTTGAGAAGGGGTTGTCTTCATGGGACTGCCCCTTTAAAAAGGACCTGTCAGCTCTGGTAACAATTCTGAATACAGAACTTGCCAGGCAGTGCCCAGCTCCCAGTAAAGGTGGCTATTTTAATAGCTGCGGTCCACACTATTGAAGCATGAAGTTTTGGGTAAGTAGATTTGTATATTTTTTTTTTTAATGCAAATTTGTTCTCCTCAGGAAAAAGGAAAGCCATTTATTTTGTGCCACCTTTTGGAGGTAGCTTTCCTGTAAGTCAATGTCCGACCCACAAAAGAGCCTTGAAACATGACTAGCCAAGCAAGAGTCTCCTCCAAAAGGAAGAGGAGCCCATTTGTAGACAGCTGTTTTGGGTTTTTCGACCCTTATTAGTACAGAGCAGGGTGGTGCTGGCTGGGTGAGAGGCCTTTGATTTAGTGCTTGGGGGTTGTTGGTTCTCATTGAAAAGACACAGCTGGTATGGAGTCTTATAGGCAATGATCGATGGGAAAAAGTATGCAAATTAGCTCTCCCCAGGAAATGGGCCATGTTTTAAGGCTCTTTTGTGGGTCGGACATTGACCTACTGGGAAGATACTTCCAGTAGGTGGCACTAGAGAGATGACTTTCCTTCTTCCCGAGGAGAGCTCATTTGCATGCTTTTTGCCTATAAGACTCCATATCAGTTTTGTCTCTTCAATGAGACCCATTTGTAGCACTAGGTTTCAATTTGGGAAGCTAAATGGCTCAGTGGTTAGCAAAGTTGTTTTGCAGCGCTGGGGACCTGGGTTTGAATCTGACTAAGGACAACATTCCCACACTCCAAAAATATTCAGATAGGGAATTTAGATTGTAAGCCCCATTCGGGACAGTTAGTGAGGACAACACTGTACAGTTCTCTGGAATATGGTGGAACTTTATAAGCAACATAAATAAATAAATAATTGGTTGAATAGACACTTAGGACTTATTCACACGACATGTTTAATTGGCCATATAACGTCCGTCACATGGCTGTATTAAAATCAAAGCATGTCTATGGGCCTAGTCACACAGCCATTTTTTTAACGGACCGTGTGAACGGCCCGTGAAACAATAGGACATGTCCTATTTTTGTCAGTTTTTGAGGATCCCCCAAGAGACTCAAGTCTATGAGGGATACGTGAAAACGCGTCCCGCATGGGTGAACTATTTGTCACGGCTAATTTGACACCCGTTCGTGTGAATATGGTTGTAGGGACTTTATTGACTGCTAGATCTGTGCACTTGCCAATGCCATGTGCATGAACCATAAATAAGATACTGCTTCTGAATAGCACCATCATTTAAAAAAAAAAAATGGCCTCATTAATATGCATAATCAGAGTAGACTCCGCCTACAAATCTTGTTCATGCAAATATTAACAGCAAAGATTTAGCTATGGCTAAAAGGTCACCTGAGCAGCCAAAACCCGACAGTCATGGTTCTTCAATGAGGCGTCCCACCATGGAGGTAGGAGGTAATGGTTGGAACTACTCATTCACGCTATCTTAACACTTTCTAAAACTAGTCTACAATGCATACAGGTGCTCAGGGTATTCATAATATACAGTGGGTGCAGAGGTAGCAGTCATACCCATGCCCTCCTGCCACATAAGAAGGCACCAGTATTCTAAATGACGCATGGTAGGTAGGTGGGGCCCTCTTACAGATTATGTTTTGGCGCCCTGGAGCTTCAAGTTACACCTTTGCTTATCAGAATACCAAAATGACATTTCCCTACGGCCAGCCATTTGCTCCCTATTTCCTTTCTTTATTTATGCATCAAAAAGTTCATATTAGGTGAGAACCCCTAAAGCGAGATTTAATTTATGGATCATTTATATCTCAGATCTTATCTAATAACATAAGGTAGGCGTTGATAAAGAGATAAAACACTGTTAAATTCGCAATATCGAGGCATGATTCAACGTATTGTTTTGTTGGTATAATTTATATTTTCCATCCTGTCATCTAGTCTGCAGTACGCTTAAAACAGCTGCTATTTATACCGCTGGGATTTGCGCTGGTGCCTGGTGTAATTTTGCTGTTGGATCCGGTCCACACACTTGATGTTCCAAACTCACACCTCTTTTGGATAAATAATGTACCCCTTACAGAGTATGAGCCTGTCAAAGTACAAATGCCAAAACTGGGACTCTCATTGTTTCCAATAAAGAAATGAATGAACTCAGGAATAAAGAAAAAGAATGTGTGATATAACAAGTGATATGCTCACGTTATAATGCAGTGTGACGTGCTAGCTGGATTATAATGTTAAAGGGTAGATACTTGGTATTTAAAAATTAATAGAAATATCAATAATATGTTTCAAGTCAGGTAGGCCAGGGCATGCATCCGGGGAGGTAGATCCGGGGAGGTAGATCTAGGGGGTGCAGAGTTAGCAGTTGCACCTAAGACCTGGTGCTTGATGGGGCAAATCGGAAGAGGACACTGGTATTATAAATTGAACATGGTAGGTGGGGAGCCCTGTTGCAGATTTTGTATTGGGGCCTGGGAGCTTTAAGTTACACCCCCTGACTGCTTTTACTTTATTATACAAAATAGAAAACATAGCTCACACTTGCCAGACTGGCCAGGAAACGCCCCAACAAAGGGGAGACCTACAAGACTCCCGGGATAGCAGACAAAGCTCTCAGATGCCATGTCCCCTTTAAAATATACTAACCTCTCCCCGTTCCTGCTGTCCTTTTCACCCCACGGTGCACTGCCGCAGACAACATCCTGCAGGAACGGGGACAGGTGAGTATGTGCACGTCTGGTCTGAGGTCTGTATTACTTTAGGGGGTCTATATTTATTTAGCAGGTTTGCAGTGTGTATTTATTTAGGGGGTCTGGTCTGGGGTCTAAATTTATTAAGGGGGTCTTCTCTGGAGTTTGTATTTATTTATGGGTGTGATGAAGGGTGTCAAATGCACTAGTTGGGGGCTTATTCTATATCAATGGATAGGGCATGAGGCAAAAAATATCCCTCTTCGTAGGCAGCTTTTTAGAATCTTCCTAATGTCCCTTCGCAAATCTTGGCAAGTGTGACGTAGAAATAATTGACCACAGGACAAGAACCCAATTATTTACATATTTGTACGTATTATGTCCTGTTTAATAGTAGAAGAAGGGGAGTAACTGCTCAGTAAGTGGCAATGTGTGACAAGGTTAGTATCTCAAAGTGGGCGGGATTAAGCACCTTGCGGCCAATTAGAGCATTTAAATGAAGTCAGCAGCAGGGGATGAGTGTGCTGATCTTGTGGAAGCCAGTGACCTGTCTTCTCATATGATTATGCTAGTGAGGATATAGATACTCATGGTAGATATTGTATGTTGTCAGACATCTATTATAAATATAAACCACAGTTTTTTAGGTACATTTTACCATTGCTGCCCTTCAATGTGTTTCGAAGACTATCCTAGGGACCATGACCTGGGAAGTACCCTGTAGAAAAGATCATACCTCCTAGTGGTGGTTAAGGATACAGACAAGGGCTTCCTGAGACTCCGCACACCAGGTTTCTTTTACCAATCAAAGTGTGGTATAGTGGGTCCACTACCTGTCTCCATAACAAGGGGTTCAGGTTTGGAATGGGGAACAGCTCAGACAATCTACTGCAGTATATGTGAGGTTTACTAGATTTGATAGGTTGCTCATAAGTAAATCACTGAGAATCCAATCATTGATGTCTTGAGAAGCTTTCTGATCAAATTTTATGAAGATTTTCAGGGCTGTTGTTGGCCCCTATGCCATGAGATGAGTAGAATGGAAGTGTGGAAGACTGACAGTTCTATAACATGGGGAGAAGACCCCTTCTTTAGAACAACATTGTTTTTTTGGGGTACCAAATATATTAATAGGTGGATACACACCATGCCCTTTACTCTTTTCCAACCTATGTTTTCTCAAGAGCCCTGTGCGTGTAGCCTCTAGGGGGCCAAAACTACCCACATGCATTAACCAAAAAGTAAAAGCTCTATAGAAAATTATATAAAAAAATTGGATAAGACAATGATATTTGCTAATTTTTCTATTAAATAAATTATTGTAAAAAAAAAAAAAAAGCAAGAAATAATTATAGCTTATAAAAATGAAACCAGAAAAGATCTGAGGGCCAGCGAGCGATATGAAAGTACAAGTAGGCACACACCTGCATACAGGTAAATGGCATGTCAGATGAATAGGATGAGTGATGGACAGCTCTATAGATGCCTACCGTAGATTGCCTTACATGTTCAGCACCTCTTGTTGAAACTGATGTGTCCCCAGGGTTGTCTGCCACTAATTCTATAGGGAGTAATGAGAAATAGGACACTAATACCAAAATCCACCATAAAGGCTGTCTACATGATTAGGGGCCAATGCAGAGTAAAAGTTTTCTGAAGTAATGCTCTTGAGTGTAAACATTTGTTGGCCTTGAATGACCTGTCATGAAGATTATGCCCCTGGTTTCTTCTACTGACTTCACAGGAAGTATTTTTACCAGTTTGCCTTGAGGGCTCCTTTGGAAATTGAGATAGTCATCTTCTTCAGAAAGAGCATAAGAGTATAGATAACTCTAGATTAACTTCATTTATGTGAAGCAACTAGTTTGACCTCCAACCTTGGACGTTAAAAATCTGTTGTCAGTTAACATAACAAAGCATCATGATAATATTGAAATTAGTGTTTTTCCTTGAAGCCATTATTTTCAAAGAATGAATGACATCAACAAGATGTTCAGAAGCTTTCACAATCCATGTTATCCAGCCACCCAGAATGAGACCAGTGCACCTTAGAAATGCCATTCCAGTATAGTCTTTCTTGAGCCGTTCTTTTATTTTTAGTGGGAGAATCTTGACTTGAGAACATTCGAGAACTTTTTGAAAATGATTGACAACGAGAATTTGATACATTGCATTCCCAACCAAGAATCATCTTCTAACGTCTTTAAATCCTTTTTATTTGAGGTGATATGCCTCACGGGATGATAAGATGATACAGACAAGAAAGAGATGACACTAAACATTAGTGTCAGATACTTCTTACGGTTTCTTAACATGTTTAAAGCTCCTTTTACACATGAAGTAGAAAGAAGACACCTAATACGGGAAGGTCCTTCAAGGAAGGAACCTTCCCCCTTTTCTCTGTGTCAAATTCAATGACTGTTTTCTATTTTATTTTTTTTAACATCGCAATTGCCAAAATGTAACAAAAACACATTTAACTCTACTGTCATTTTTTGTAAAACATTTTTGAAAAAAAATATTGTCGATTTTGATAAAGAATGGAAACATAAATCTTTAGATTTTAAATAGGTAGTCTAATTAAGATAACTTCTGTTCATATGCCCTAATATCACATAAGGATGTCATAGAAGGGGGGGGGGGGAACCTCACTCAGCACTTCCTTCTATGAGCCAAAAGCAGAAAGCCTCTAAGTAATAGCATCTCCTGCTATGAGGGACTTGACCTATGTATCAATTACATGGTCACCCAGTCATTTGAATGGGTGCCATGTTATACTACATTTTCCCTGCAGATGCCAGACTACACTTCACCCCATAAAAACAACTGATCACCGGGGTTTCTAAGAGCCTGACCCAGATGGTCACGTCTGGACGGCTTTGTTAGAAGGGGTTGTCTTGATGAAACTAGGAAGACTAGGTCTAGACGAACAGAGGATCTGCAAAATTCAGTGTTCTATTAAAATTCAGTGTTCTATTAAATTTAAAAGAGTTGTGTAGGATTAGAAAATCATGGCTGCGTACTTCCATAAACAGCCCCACACCTGTCCATGGGTGGGATCTGATATTGCGACCCAGCTCCTTTGAAGTGAATGGGGGCTGAATTGCGATATCGAACACAACATGTGGGCAAGTGTGTTGCACTTTTTGGAAGAAAGCAGCCATGTTTCTCTAACCCTAGACACACCTTAAAAGGAGATGTCTCGTGAAGGCAACCCCTTTTCAAAACGAAGGCATCTTCACTTACGCCTGGCGATCAGCTGCTATCACTGGGGGTACCATTGTGGTGATGTAAAGGGGTAAAATAAAAACTTAAAATAACAGTTTGGGGAAGTTAAATTCCGTTAAAATCCACAAAAAAAAAAGGGAAAAAATGAAAAAAAAAAAGTCTCACGACACAGATTATTTTACAGTAGGTCTCATTTGGCTATTTTTGGTGTGAGCTATTTCTTGATAGTTTTAACCTATGACCCTTAATGCAAACTGCTGAAGTGCCAAGATGCTGTACTGGAGGACATAAGATAAACAGGAACTAATTATGATCACTGGCAGGATGCACAGATCTGTTTGTGGAGGAGAACCCTCTTGACCTTAGTAAAGATGCAGCTTTACAGTCACTTCCATATGGGCAGTTCAGTCACCTCTGGTTCATTTTCAGAAGAAACTTCCTGTAGATGTAGAACTGAGCAGAAAATCCACATACAAGTCATTGAGAATGAGGGGCCGCTGTGGATTTAGTGTTTTTGGACTTTGCAAAGGCATTTGACACTGTCCCCCATAGACGCCTAATGGGTAAATTAAGGACTATAGGTTTAGAAAATATAGTTTGTAATTGGATTGAAAATTGGCTCAAGGACCGTATCCAGAGAGTTGTGGTCAATGATTCCTACTCTGAATGGTCCCCGGTAATAAGTGGTGTACCCCAGGGTTCAGTGCTGGGACCACTATTATTCAACTTATTTATTAATGATATAGAGGATGGGATTAATAGCACTATTTCTATTTTTGCAGATGACACCAAGCTATGTAATATAGTTCAGTCTATGGAAGATGTTCATGAATTGCAGGCAAATTTAAACAAACTAAGTGTTTGGGCGTCCACTTGGCAGATGAAGTTTAATGTAGATAAATGTAAAGTTATGCATCTGGGTACCAACAACCTGCATGCATCATATGTCCTAGGGGGAGCTACACTGGCGGATTCACTTGTTGAGAAGGATCTGGGTGTACTTGTAAATCATAAACTAAATAACAGCATGCAATGTCAATCAGCTGCTTCAAAGCCAGCAGGATATTGTCGTGTATTAAAAGAGGCATGGACTCATGGGACAGGGATGTAATATTACCACTTTACAAAGCAATAGTGAGGCCTCATCTAGAATATGCAGTTCAGTTCTGGGCTCCAGTTCATAGAAAGGATGCCCTGGAGTTGGAAAAAATACAAAGAAGAGCAACGAAGCTAATAAGGGGCATGGAGAATCTAAGTTATGAGGAAAGATTGAAAGAATTAAACCTTTTTAGCCTTGAAAAAAGACGACTAAGGGGTGACATGATTAACTTATATAAATATATTAATGGCACATACAAAAAATATGGTGAAATCCTGTTCCTTGTAAAACCCCCTCAAAAAACAAGGGGGCACTCCCTCCGTCTGGAGAAAAAAAGGTTCAACCTGCAGAGGCGACAAGAACTGTGAATCTATGGAATAGCCTACCGCAGGAGCCGTCACAGCAGGGACAGTAGATGGCTTTAAAAAAGGGTTAGATAATTTCCTAGAACAAAAAAATATTAGCTCCTATGTGTAGAAATTTTTCCTTCCCTTTTCCCGTCCCTTGGTTGAACTTGATGGATATGTGTCTTTTTTCAGCCGTACTAACTATGTAACTATGTAAGAATGGCAAGATCTGTCCATCTGTAATTCTTTGCTTTGCCTTCAGCTAGGACATCTAATGTTCTGGTCACCCAAGTGTATTTCAAGTCGATCGTTACTTTGCAGTCTTAGTCATGAACCCTTATTGGTGTTTCCCAAGCTATTACTCGTCTGCATTCCATCCTAGCTGTAAGTGTTCAATTTTCCTACAGCGCCACCCCAGGTGAAATTAAGCATTACACAGTGCCTATTTAAATCAATGTGTTGTCTGTGTAATGCATGATAGGAGAGGTCCTCCAGAACGAGAGACGCTCTTTATAACCGTTTTCCCCTCTGACTAAGGGCTTATTCAGACGAACGGGATATACGTCCGTGCAATTTTCACGCGCGTCGCACGGACCTATATTGGTCTTAAGGACAAAAAGTATTTTTTGTTTTCTTCGCATTCTATCAGTCATAACTTTTTTATTTTTAAGGCTACGTAGTTATCTGAGGCCTTGCAGGACAAATCATATATTTTTAAAGCATCATTTTCGGGTACATATTGTATGTGATATCATTTAATTATATCAATTTTTTTACAATGGTGAACTGCATCATTAAGAAGCATTTCCTTCATTGTTTTTTTTTTGGGCGTTACTTTACAATATTGTACAGGTCAGGATGC